>NC_056729.1:1168223884-1168323884 GCF_019279795.1 Protopterus annectens | reverse complement strand
ACAACAGTATGCCATACAGAAATCATCAAGCTACCAGTTAAACAAGTTTTGTAAGTCTGACTCTCATTACATTTATCTTGCTTTGACAAGCAAGTATGAGTGTGCCGGAGATTAATTCTGCATTCTTCCTTCAGTTTATCTGGTTATGCTACAAAGAGAAAAAATAACTTAGTGACTCAGACAGGGACATTTTGAAGTACATTGTTTATGTAGCTCAATTTTTATGTGTACTGAGTGAGACAGGATTTTTTATAAGCTTCTAATGAGTCACTGCAGAGAACAGGGAATAACCATATACTTCTTATATTGCTGCAAATACTAAAACCTTTAATCAAGTAATAGTGAGAATGTGGAGTGCATGGGGTTTGAAAAATGGAAGTTTAGTGCTCTGATTATTTTTTTAATAATTTCAAGTTTATTTGTTTTGTATACCGAGTCACGAAAGTACCTTCCCAAAATTAATTCTAATGACTCCAAGACTTTATACCCATGCTGTATTTAAATTATAGGGTTTTGAACACTAACAATGCCATGAGAACAACTCTGGCAGTTACAGTTTAGGTGTATGTGCACAGCTTTAATATACTGTTTAATTTTTCCAATGGTATGTTTTAACACTGTACTTTTGTCTATACATTTTCTTTATAGACTTTATTTTGTCACTTTGTCATTGGATGTATAGTTTGTGTCTTAAATTTATACATATTTTCTGTATTTCATTTGTCTGTATTTTCCCACAGATTATTTTTCAATTTGTTTATGCATGTATATTCTGTATCTTTAATTTGTGTATATATTTATTGTATTTTCTTTGCCTAATGGCTTAAACATCTGGAAAACATCCAATAAAAACTACATCATTTAGTATATTAGTACACAGCTGAACAATGATATTACAAAGTCCATAGTAAGGCATTGAATGCCATATATTTGTCACTATGCAGTAGCCATTGTATCCAGGATGCGTATGTAGAATGCATATAGTGTCTTTCACACACTTTGTTGAACATAGGCAACAGTACATTCCAGTAGCTGTGTTACTAAAGAGATGCCCCAAGGAACTGTATAATGTATGGTTAATGTCAGAAATGCATATATAAGACCAATGGCCATGACACATATTGATGAAACATGTTCATTACATATACATTCTTTGTTAACCACTTCAACATAGCCACTGTTAATGAAGTCAGTAAACAGTGAGCACAAGGCAGAGCATCAGTTCTAGTCCTGGATAAGACACCAGTTCCTCAAAGGACATGCACTCACATCTGCATACCTTCAGGCAGTTTGGAACATTACCATAGGTTCATAGGTTCATAGGTTCATAGGTTAGTACTAGGCTGACTGCTCTTGCGGGCCATTTTAAGCCTAGCTAATTATCCCTTGTGAGACTCAAACCCTGCATCTTGTGTTTGTAAGGCAAACACTTTAACCATTAGGCCACCCTCCCAACAGCATGTATGTGGTTGATGGAAGCATTGAGAGAAAACTGGAGTACCCGACAAAATCTCACATGGACACTTGGAGGACATGCAGCCTCTGCACACAGAGTACCTTCAGCCTCAGGCCAGTAACACTACACACAGAGATGTGAGGCAGCAATCCTAACCCCTGTACAATTGGACTACCCATAATGGAGCACATGCAAAATGTATATTTCATTCATCAGTTGAGCGGCACGGCAGTAATTGCTAACTGCAGAGTTACTAACATTAGTTATGTTCTGTGGCGTCTAAAATGCAACATGCTTGCTTGATTGTCTCTTTGCCTGATTAGTAGCTTTGGTAAAATATTGTTGATTTTCTATGTATTTCTGACTTTTTATGTGCAAACAGATATGGTGAAAGTCACTATTTACTTTTTGCCTATCTGTGTTTGATAGATTTTGGCAAGTGGTGTTACTTTGAGATATATTTTTAACATTTTTATACTATAATTAAGTCATGCTTTTATACATAATACCCAGAGTTGTTAAACTGAAGAATTTGGTCTTAAATACAATTCATTGCTTTTCTGATATGTTCTACTCTTGTTCAATTTTCTACATTACTGTTGACTGTGTATCAATTAGAGGATTATGGTCAGGTCTGCAATCATAATGAAGTTATTATGTGTTTAGAACATAGATGTCAAGAAATTCACCTCAAGAGTAAATCTCAAGAGGTGGATCTTGACATCCATGTCAAGAATACATAACTAAATTTCTCAGGTCTTGCCCTGATGGCACTGAAGCTAAGAGTGCTGACACTTTCGAGCCTTAGTAACCATCAGTGTTGGAGGACACAACATCAGAGTTACCAGTGCCAAGGTCATCGTGCAGAAGACATGAGGTCTGTCCGTGCCAACAGTCACAACATGTCAGATGGTGCTGATTCTGCAATACTGGTGCCAAAACCAGACCCAAAGGAAAAATATTAGACAGGGTGGTTTGTAGAAGGTCTCAGCTCATGATAGGAACTTTCAGGGCTGGGATGATACTATATCAACCTTGAGCCTTAACAAAGGCCAGCATCATGTATTCCCAAACTAGCTGGGTTGGACTGTGGTGAGACCTGACTAAGGCTTCTGTAGGTGGCCTTGAAGAAATTATCTGAGAAAGTTCTTTCTCAGATAAGAAACTGTCAGGACCTGTACAGGATGTAGATGTCTCTGTAAACCCAGAAGACTCCTGCCTTGAAGGTGAAGAATGTTTGGTCAGAGTCATTACACTGGCAACTTCAGTAAAAACAGCTGGAAAAGGCACTTTAAAAACTTTGGCTGGAGCTAGCTTCACTAATGTCAGCTGATCTTCAGCCTTTTGCTTTTCTTTCCTTTCCTTTTCTTCCTGTCCTTACTGTTGCCAAGGAAGACACAGTTGGTACCTAGCCTGGAGGCAGAAGGCCTTTCACCATCAACTTGTTTCTATGCTTAGCTAAAGTTCTGCCACTAAAGTTTTTGGATATGGAGTAGTTGCTTGTCAAATGCAATGCCCGATGCACCAAAGAAGGTTTGTGAGGGTCCTGCAGCAGAATCATGTGGCAGGACTTATTCTGGCTTAACACTTTCTTTTTCCATTGTAAAAGACAAGAAAACCAGCAGCTATTATTTACAGTATTGCCTAACCCTAACTCCAAGTAGAAAAACTCTAAAATAAAAGAAATGCCCTCTGGTATAGCACCTATAGCCACTATGGACCAAGGGTTAGCTGTTGGGGTCTCCTTAGTGGGCAAGGGAGAGACACTCTTGTAGGTCCTGGGAGATGGAACAGGAAAGACTTCCCTGTTTTGTCACAATGTTGTGCCCATCCCTGGAGAAGCTGCTGTTGTCATTAATAATACTGTTGGCCCCATTTGTTCCTGTCAAAAAGAAACAGAAAACTAAGCATGTATCTATTCTTCCTCAAATTCCCTTGGTCCATGTTCAGCTACCGAAAAAGAATATCAGTGAACGGCTAAATAACAAACATAAAGCATTGGAATGTAACATTACCGAATGTGGATAATTTTGAAAAATTATTCATCAAGTGGACATAGTCAGCTAACAACCAGGAAGTAATGCAATGCATAAGGTAAGTGAAGGAAACATTTTAAATTTTCCCTTTTCCCCACTGTAGTACATTCTCAGAGTTGGTATATATAGTTGGAGTTGTGTGGTTGGTTGCAGGCGGAATATTGGCCAACTATGGCCATTTGATGAAAGATTTTCCAACGTTATCCACGTTCAGTAATATTACGTTTTGATGTTTTAGTTTCACTATTTAGCCTTTCGTGGATAGTTCTTTTCAGTAGCCAAACATAGATCCAAATTCCCTTAGACATGAATAGTTTACTGGGTGTGACTCAGTGTTTAATTCAGTCTATCGATCTTTCTTATAAGGTAGTTTCTGAGAAAAAAAAGAGGTATACCAAATTTCCTGAATAGATTCAAGATTCTGAATCTTTACAGGAAATAGAAGGGGACAGATACAGGGCTATCTCTTCAGATTTCTAATTCAGACTCAGGGGAGAGCTCAGTTCCTGATCCTTCCTGTGGGGTTTCTCTTTCTTTGAGACTATTTTCAGAATGTGCTGTTGTTTTCAGTGGAGAACACTGAGGTTTTTCATTTCCTAAACATACTTGAGAAGGAATTTTCAGAACCTTCACCCAGTTCTGACAGTTTTGGGGGATGTATGTGTCACTGCTTGCAACTTTCCTGATAGTCAACCAGCTGCCCTGAAAAGCAGATAGACTATATAAAGTTCCTCAGTATTTTACGTTTTTATACACCCTTCCCAAACCTAACCCAGAAGCTTTAGTTAATCCTACTGCTCCAAATGTTAATTCATATCTTACTCTTTCAGATAAGAATGGGAAGAAAGTGTTTAATTCAGCAACTTAGATTTTCAGAATTTTGAGTTATCAGGCTCATATGTTGAAGTTTATTCTGCCTATTGTGGTAGTATGATGAATGTTTTGTCTGCAGTTTCTTATTGTGAGGAAAACTCTGCTTTAAATTAAATTAAATCATTTAGTTTCTTCTGTTGCACAGGTCATTGTTTATATTATGTGTATGACTCAGTTGATACTTCTTCCAGGGCTATGGCCACTGGTACTGTTTTGAGGAGGTTTGCCTGGTTACATTCTCAGAACCTTCCAGATGATGTTAAAATGAGATTTTAAATTCTCTTTTGGATAGATTAGTTTTTGGTGCCTATTCTGCAGAGGTGATCAAAAAGCCTGAGGAAAGGGGTACGTTGATATATGTAATTGCTTAAGGTTTTTCAGCCCTTCTTTTCCAAAATGTCTAAGGAATTCTTTAACCCCTCATCCAGTTTTAATAAAAAACAAAAAAAAACAAAATAAACAGTCTCAATAAAATGCAGGTAAACAAGTGTCTAAGAAGACATGACAGGGAGGTTCCAAAATGAATTCAGGAACTCTCCCCCAAATTGAAGGACAGTCCAACAAGTCAGAATAACTACTCAAGGGACCTTGTCCCCACCCTGCCAGCACCCTTTCCCTTCCAGAAAGTCTAAATCCCCACTTTTCACTTTAACATCACATAGTTTCAGACAAATGGGTTCTGAAGATCATTCATCAAGGATGTAGATGGCAGTGGAAGGAAATTACTCCTTTCCAGGGGATAATTCTGCATCCAATAGGCCAGGCTCATTTATTTCCACATGTCTTTCATCTCATGCTGTCCCAAGAAGTAATATAATGAATTCCCTCTTCCCAAGTGGGGAAAGGTTTTTATTCATATGTTTTTAGTGCCAAAGAAATAAAATTCTTGAAGACCAGTTCTGAATCTTTCTTTCCTAAGGTTTGTGAAAGTGCCCAAGTTCAAAATGATGCCACTTCACAATCTATTACTTATTTCTCATTCAAGTTTCCTGGTAACACTAGATTTTAAAAAGATGCTTATTATCACATCCATATTCAGCCAGACTTCAGGCATTTCTTAAGGTTTTGTGTGTCTGGATCACATTATCAGTTCATTGCCTTACCCTTGGACTGTCCACTGCCCCAAGGGTGTTCACAAGGTGTCTAGCTCCAGTTATAGCTCATTGCAGGCTTTAGGGTATCCACATTTTTCCATGTTTAGATGAATTGCTTATCCTTGCTGAGTCTTTTTCAAAGTGTCAAGAATCTTTCATTTGGGTGAGAGATCTGTTATACAAGTTGGGATTCCAAGAGAACATTCAAAAGTCTTTTTTGACTCCTTCTCACATGACTGTGTTCCTGGAGTGTCAGTTAGACACCTCAGTTCAAAGAGCTTTTCTTCCACAAGAAAAAAAATAGATCTACATCTAGATCTTTTTCTAAGGTATTCCACTCAAACTTTGGTCACTGCGAGGGAATACCTCAGTTGAAACCTTTTTAAAAACATGTGAAGGGGAAATGTTGACACATTTAGCATCTAAAGAGGGGCATGTATATCACAACTTGACACCAGGACGAAAGTGTGCCTTAAAGTCATTTATGAAAGACAGCAGCATTGCAATTAAACCCACTAATAAGGGGGAGCAGTGGTGGTAATGGACCACCAATTCTATCACAATAAAGTTATGATCATGCTTAGTGACAACACAACTTATTTAAAACTCTTTCCATTAGAAGTCAGGATGTTGGTTGACAATGTGAAACATGAATTTATGATGTACAAACAAAACGGTCAGATTAATGAAGAGTTATATACATTTGTATGGATAAAACACCCTGTAGTTCTTGTATTTAAGGCATTACCTGAAATACACAAAGATCTCCTCGACCCACATCTCAGACCTATAGTGTAAGGTTGAGGATGGGTGATGGAAAATGCCTCAATATGGGTAGAATCAAAACTGAAGTTAGTGACAGCTTCTGTTCCCAGGATTTTGAAAGATACAGCACGTTTTTAAACTCTTTGTATGCACACATTCAGATTGAGCCTAAACATAGTGATTATCTGTTTGTTACTTTAGACATAACTTATTCACTGTTATTCCTGGTGAATATGGATTGGCGGCCATAGAGTCCTTTTTGAGGCACAATGGAACATTGGATATCAATATTAAGAGAACTATAGGCATCTTGCTCCAGCTTATATTGGAGAATAATGTCTTCCTGTATCTAGGTTGTCACTATCGACAGAAGAAGGGTATTGCGATGGGGACACTGTGTGTGTGAACCCATACGCAAACCTGGTTTTGGCACACTGGGAAGATGAGGTGATTTTTAAACATGCATGTACATGGAATAAATATTTGGGTTATTATGTAAGGTTTGTGGATGATGTATTAAAATTGTGGAAAGGTACATGTGATGAACTACATTCGTTCATCACTCACCTAGAAGCCACGACTGATTTTTTTAAGATTCAGTATGTCTTGTTCGGACATTGAAATTGGTTATTTAGACGTACGATTGAGAAAAGGATGTGAACGCACTATACAAACTTCAATGTATAAGAAAAATTGTTGGAAGAGCAGCTGCTTAACTTTTGATAGCATGCATCCTAGGCATCTATTTAAGAATGTTGTAAAGGGACAGCCCTATAGGGTATCCAGACTCTGTACTGAAGAAGAACAATTAAACAGGGAATCTGATCGCTTGGTTACAATTTTTGGTAATAGGGGCTATAGAAAGAAAGTTATTCAGCAGGCTGTTGATGCAAGTAGGAGGGATAGGCCAACAAGTGCAAAGCCTTGGTTTTTGGATACCATATTGGAACAACAGGTTTCTAGCAACAGGGACATACAGGCAGACATGCCATGTGTGGTTTTAAGGTACAGCAATAACATAGGGGGTGTATGTGAGATCATATGGAATAACTGGAAAATTCTATTAACTGAATGCAGTGGATATGAAACCTTCTTTTAGTTTCAAGCGTAATAAGAATTTGAAAGATTTACTTTGTAGAAAACAAAGCACGACTATGAAAATTCCTTCACAGTAAATAGATACCTTTCCACGTAGGCACTGTAAGGCCTGTACTTACAATATGAGATATAATCTGTTCATTCATCCCAGTACTAATAAAAGTTACTCTCTTGCCCAGTATGCTGATTGTCCAACTAAGAATGTTATATATTTGGCTCAGTGCAGAGGATGTTGCTCATTTTATGTTGGCAAAACAAACTGTCACTTAAAGGAAAGGATTTTAATGCATTTAACACAATACTCTTGAGCAATGTTCATAATGCTTTATGCCAACATGTCATGAGTAACATGGGGCACATATTTGATTTTATGATGTCACAAGTTGTGAAATTGAATGCTAGGGGTGGTGACATTGTGAATTTAACTGAATTTAATGATACAAAATGGATTATTGAGTTTAGGGCAGATAGAGCCCCTGGTTTGAATGGAGTCATACCTCTTAAACCTGCCCTAAAGAGGTGGAGAGTTCAACATTGAAAAATCAATGGTTGTTGTTTCTTTTAAATGTGAGTTTTTAATATTATGTGAGTTATCTGATGAAGGGATTTACCCAAAAGTGCTCATCTGCATTTTGTCATTTTAATAAATTTACTCTGTTATATTGTTTTACCAGCCTGGTGATCCGGTAGCTTTAATCTGGTTACTTTTTGTGGTTTAGCAAGCTGGACCTTTGGTGAGGAGGTCCTTATGTATATTCATAAGTTCAAAATGATGTCATTTCACAATCTATTACTTATTTCTCATTCAAGTTTCCTGGTAACACTAGATTTAAAAAATATGCTTATCATCACCTCCCTATTCATCCAGACTTCAGGCATTTCTTAAGGGTCTTTGTGTCTGGATCACATTATCAGTTTACTGCCTTACCCTTTGGACTGTCAACTGCCCCAAGAGTGTTCACAAGGTGCCTAGCTTCAGTTATAGATCATTGCAGGCTACAGCGTATCCAAATTTTTCTATATTTAGATGACTTGCTTATCTTTGCAGAGTATTTTTCAAAGTCTCAAGAATCTTTCACTTGAGTGAGAGATCTGTTACACAAGCTGGGATTCCAAGAGAACATTCAAAAGTCTTTTTTGACTCCTTCTCACATGACTGTGTTCCTGGAGTGTCAGTTAGACACCTCAGTTCAAAGAGCTTTTCTTCCACAAGAAATAATAGATCTACATCTAGATGTTTTTCTAAGGTTTTCCACTCAAACTTTGGCCACTGCAAGTGAATAACTCAGGATTTTGGGTCTCATGGCATCTATGAATGTCCTTCCCTATCACAGTTGTAGCAGTCATCACTTCTGGGTTCACCTGGCAAGGATAGCCCAATGTCCAGCTGGCATACCAAATCCTTAATTACCTAGGAGCATTGTACATCAGACGTATGCAAGCATAGGGCATAATGGTGACGCACGAACACTCCCAACCCAAAAATTCATTGCCACCAGTCTGAACATCATTACTGTACATCAGCCTGAAGCATTCATTTTACCATTCTTAGAGACTGGCACAGAACCTGCTTCTTGAATGTCCTCAGAGGCTTTGCAAATGTCCACTGCGGATATTGAGGGGGAATCATGGCTGATTATCTTTGAGGGGCCAAAAGGGATTCTTTTGATTCTTGTTAGAGAAGAAGTGTCAGGTACCTTGATAGAATCCAGGTAGGGGTCCAAACCACCACATTTTGTCAAGGCAGATATCCCATTGAAGAAAAGACGGAAAACTAAACATGAGATGTCTACTGCCAGGGATCCACAAAGGGAATTGCAGGACTCCACTTAAGGCTTGTTCAGTGCTTTGATGGCATTGAAGCCTCCTCATGGAGTTTTGGTTCCTGCACCCCCTTGGTCCTCTACCCCCAAAAGGGCAAGGAATCTTGAGTCTTAGGATGAGGGCTCTGATTCTGATGCTGACTCTTCAGCCTACTCCTCTCAGTCACCCTTTCCTTTTAGACTGTGGGTTGGAGGAAGAGGAATCTGCCAGTCCTGATTCTCATTTGGAGGAACTATTCTTTGGAGATACGATCCTGTGTATGATGGAACATTTTAAGTGGAATTGCTCTCAGATATCTGATGCCTAGAAAAGGTATTATGAGTTATTACAAATGGACTTTCCTAAACCTTCTTCTGTCCCTCCTGTGCTGGCTGCTCTGTTGGATACCTTATGACAAGATACATTTTGTCTCTTCTTTCCCAGATTGGGAAGATTGTCTCCAACTTGCCTGATTCTGAGGGTAAGGCGTCAACTCTTTTATTACTAGGTTCCATTTCCCAAGTTGTCTATTATTCTATAAAGTGCAGCTATGATGCAGTAGATGCCTTCCCTAGGGCTGCTGCCTCTGGTTGTATGATGAGGTACTATTTCTGAGTTTGTCTTCAAGCCTTGCCAGATGATATTAAAGAAAAACTTCTGGATGCTCATCTGGATAACCAAAAACTTGTTTGGCATTGCTGTGGCAGAGCTCTTTAAGACCTTGCAGGATCAAGGTACAGTCATGAAAGATTTGAAGTACATCTTTGTTTCTCACTTTCCCAAATTTCAGAGGAACTATCCTAGTAAGACTGCCTTTTTGTGTAGACTGCCTAAACAGTCTGCCAAGGATAAGAAGGCTCTTAGGCATGTATTTTCTGATAAGCCTACTCAAACGCCTAAACCCCAAAAGCAGTCTGCAGCCATCTGACTTTTTGTCCTCCCTTCCTGTCAGCTAGGTTCTCTTGCCCCTCTGGCTTTTTCTGTCTCTCCCAGTTTGGCAAACAAAAAATAACCACAGACTCTTGGGTTCTCCCTATTATCAGGCAGGGTTTCTTTATAGCCTGGAAAATCTTTCCCCCCTTCTCCAATATCCCTCAACATCCTGCAGAACAGCTCTCTCATTTTCCAGGATTATTGCAGGGTCTGTTAGACCAGGGTACAATTTAAACAATTCCTCAGACTGAGAGACGTCTAGGGTTTTATTCCAGAATGTTTCTAGTCCCCAGGAAAGAGGGGTCTTGTAGACCTGTCCAGGATCTTTCCTTTCTGAACACTTTTCTTACAGTGAAAAAGAAACGGACACATCCAAGGCTGAATTGCCAGTAAAACAAATTACTATGTGCACAAATCACAAGCGCTTTCACAATTCACTTCATCAGGTGTAAAAGCTTTACACCTGATGAAACGAATTGTGCAAGCGCTCTTGTAGTTGTAGAGGAGAAATACAGAAACAAATACATGAGACACAGATGACTGAATGCACTTGTTTCCTCATTATCACAGCCCTGTTATGGGGTGTAGACTGAAAGGATGAGTTAGCTAATCCATGGACCCTTTTCAATTATGACATATCTAAAGCAGATAATCATAAAGTTAATAATATAAAAAAAACTAAGCAGCAGAAACTGTGACCGGTTGTTAGTCAGATAAATAATTTGAAAATAAGGTTTGTTGTTTATGTGTGTGAAAATGTTAAATTCATTGTGTTTTACAAATCTTATGGTGATTGATATATACAAATGATCATATGGGTTTTGTAATTATTATCGTGAAGAAACTGTTGTTAAAGTGAAACCTGTTTTTGTGTGTGTGTGTGTGTGTGTGTGTGTGTGTGTGTGTGTGTGTGTGTACACACACACATACACACACACAGATATATATATATATATATGTATGTATGGATTACTTCAAATTATCAAAGTTTTGAAAGTTTGAAAATCAAATAAAAAAATAAAAACAGAAACAGAAAAAGTTTTCTTTTATGTTTTTTCAGGGGGGCAATCCCCCCTGCGCCCCCCACACCCCCTGCTAATTAAATATACCAACTCTGAGATCGCACTACAGCGAGGAAAACAGTAAATTTCCCATTCTGCACTGTATGGCGATCTTCATTCAGAATGTTCAAAGTTTTAAAACTTCGATCATCTGGTCCTCTGCCATATAATGTTCGAAGTTTTGAAACTCCAGTCATCTGAAGTAGACCTATATATATATATATATACATATATATATATATATATATATATATATATATATATATACATACATACATATATATATATATATATATATATATATATATATATATATATATATATGGGTCTACTTTTGTTTCGCTGAATCTCATTTCACTGAATTTAATTTCACCCTGACCACTTCACTGAAAACTCAAATTACTGAAAACTCATTTCACTGAATCTCATTTCACTGAACTGAACTTAGTATATATGGCACTGTGTAGAGTACTGTAAGGCAAGTAAAATGTATATGCCCTTTTCCCCACTGTAGTGCAATCCTGGAGTTAGTATATATAGTTGGGGGGTGTGTGTGTGTGGGGGGGGTTCAGGTGGGCTTGCCTTCCTGCAAAAAACATAAAAGAAAACTTTTTCTGTTTTTATTTATTTTTTTTTTATTTGTTGTTCAAAGTTTCAAAACTTTGACCATCTGAAGTAGACCTCTATATATATATATATATATATATATATATATATATATATATATATATATAAAATAAACACACCCCCTAACTATATATACTAACTCCAGGATCGCACTACATTGGGGAAAAGGGCATATACTTTTAATTTGCCTTGCAGTACTCTACACAGTGCCATATATACTAAAGTCAGTTCAGTGAAATGAGTTTTCAGTAATTTGTGTTTTCAATGATGTGGTTGGGCTGAAATAAAATTAGTGAAATGAGATTCAACGAAACAAAGTAGATCCATATATATATATATATATATGTATATATTTTTATATATGTATATTTCACACCCATCCATCTAGTGTGTCATGTTCATATCTATCACTTTCAACACTTTCCTAATTTTTGCTGTAATTTTATTCTGCAGTTTTTATCTTTTACCTATTCCCTTCATTCTAATATCCTTATTTCTTTTTTTTATAACTTTATTTTTATTGATTTTCACAAAAAAGTAACATTTTCTACATCATTTATACAATTACAACTTTATACAAGTATATATAATATAGCTATAAATAACAAAACTATGTACAATGCCCATAACATGAATCTACTTCAGTTAAAATTCTTACATTTTATCCAGTAACTTTTTAAGCTTCATCCAAGGTACTTTCCTTTGTGTTATTCTTGATATTCTTGAAGCAAGAGTTAGAAGTTCTCTATTACATACAGATTTCACCAACAGTAGAAACTCAGAAAATGAAAGAACTTTTTTGCTTTTCCAGTTTATAGTAATACTTTTCCTTGCTATTGCCAAAAGGGACCAAAGAAGATGCACTCGTGTTTTTGGGATATATTCTGGTATCAGAGCATTAAACAATAGCAGCGAGTCTGAAATTATACATTTATCCGACCACAATGCCTTTGTAAAATCCCTAAATCCCTGCCAGAAAGGAGTGACAGTTCTGCATTCGAGGAACATATGCATCCAGTCTGCACATATATTTTCATCACATCTCCAACAATTATGACTAGTATTATTTGACATTATAGCTATTTTGTGTGGGGTGATATAGCTTCTATGAATATATTTCCATGTAAAAATCTTCCAATAAGGGGATGATGTTGTGTGATTAACTGATTTGAGTATTAATGATTTATCATTTTCTGTAAAATTTAATTTGTTTTTTCCACATAGCTCCATAGAGAGTCCTCAGGTAATTTTAAATCAGTTCTTAGTACTTTATATAACTTAGATAATGAAAAATCCCATGTTATGATTTGTTGAGTTTAATTCACATAAAATAGAAATTATTTTAGGTTGTAAAGAAATATCGGTCACTTGATTACTTTTAAATTCATTTATTAGGTATTCTCTGTAAGTTTGAATGTTTAACCAATTATTTTAATTTATATTGTATCTGGCTATAAGACTGTTTGCTTTGTACACATCATTTGTGCCTAGGAATTGGTGCCAAAAATTTAGACCATTACCCTTCATCTCCATTATTTTCTTCATATTACATGAATCTAGGCAATTGTTTGTGTGTGCTATGGGGAATATTAGGATTAGAAAGGGTCTAGCAAAATGGATTTTGTTTATTTTTCTTTTAAAATTGTTTAATATATAATTAATACAATATGGTAGTTTCTCATTTTTATTCTCTTTATATACTAAGTCTTTTACTACTAAAAATATTTTATTATTTTCTGTAAATATGTCATCATTTATTGCTTCATCTGTATCAGACAATAAAATAGTTTTATGCAAATTTTTCCAGTTTGATGTGTATTTGTGACTTAACCATTGACTCATAATGTGGAATATAACTGAATTGGAGTAAAGGTCTAGGTTTGGGAACGCGATTCCACCTTTTTCCCACTCTCTGTAATGACAATCATATCTTATTCTTGGCTTTTGTGGAAACCATAGAAATTTGATTAGAAGTGAGTTAAGTTGTTTTATTTTTTTTAGGAGGACTGATAATTAGGGTTTGAATAAGAAACAGGAATTTTGGAAGAATACACATTTTTATTAAAGATAATTTCTCTTCGAAAGTAAAGAATATTTTATTCCATTAGATTAAGTGCTCTTTAACCGCATGTATTAAGTTTTTATCATTTATTTGTGTGGTTTCTTTCCAATTTGGTTTTATATATATTCCTAGATACTTAAGAGTATTATTTTCCCAGTTAAAGTTACTATGTTTTCTCAATTCTGCATTCAATTTTTTATACAATAATAATGTTTCAGTTTTATTACTATTAATTTTTAAACCTGAGATTTTTCAAACTGTCCTAATGCTTTTATGATGCAATTTATTGAGGAATCTATATTTCCAATAGTTAATATGATATCATCAGCGAAAAATTGTATTTTGGAAGTATAGTTTGAATTAACAACGAAACTAGTTATATTATTATTTCTTATGCAGTTTGCTAATGGTTCCACTGCTAAGGCAAATAGCAGAGGTGACAAAGGGCAGCCCTGTTTAGTTCCTTTCAGTATTTGAATTAGTTTTGACAAAAAGGCTCCAATTTTAACATATACTATAGAGTTTTTATATAGGCTGTTTATTAATTCTATGAAATCTGGGGAGAAATTAAATGCTTCTAAAACTTTGAATAAATATGGCCAGGATAAACAATCAAATGCCTTTTCTACATCTAGACTAATAATTGACAATTCTTTTTTTTTCTTGTTTGCAAAATCTATTAGAGATAAAAGTCTGATAACATTATCCTGAACTTTCCTGTTCAAAATAAAACCAGTTTGGTCATCTTCTATTATTTTTGCGATAAATTGGTTTAGTCTTTTTCCAAGTATTGAGGTAAAAATTTTATAATCTACATTTAGTAGTGAGATAGGAAGGTAAGATGTTACTAATTTAGGATCTTTATCTTGCTGTAAAATGGGGGAGATAATGGCATATTTCCATGATGGGAAGATTTTTTTATTTTCTCTGAATTCCTTAAAAGCAGCTACTAGAATTTTAAAGGAGTCTTCTGGCAGTAATTTATAGACTTCTCCATAAATCCATCTAGTCCTGGGGCCTTGTTATTTTTAAGGTTTTGGATACTTTCTTTAATTTCTTTTAAATATATTGGTTTAAGCAAACTGGCATTTTGTTCATTTGTTACTTTTTTATTAATGTTCTCATTCAGAAAATTGCTTTTAAGTATATTGTTATCAGGGTTTATATTAGTGATATTTATTTTTTCATGGTGTGTTATGAAAATCTCCAAAATTTCTTTGAGATCTATCACTTGCTTTGGTTTCATTTTTGTGTTATCAGTAATTTCTTTTATGTGGTTGATATTTGCTAAATGTTTTGATTTGACTCCTAGTCTATCTAAGTTTTTGGAATTTACTGAGTAAAATTGAATTTTAAGTTTCTCTAAGTTTATTGCCACTTTGTGATTTACAATTTTTGAATACTTTGCATTTAATGATTTTAATTCAGAGTTTGTTTTAATATCTTTGGTGTTTAAATTCTTTCTTATAGCATCACTTCTTGATTGTATTTTTATTAATTCATTATCCCATTGTTTTCTTTTGTTTAGATACCAATTTTTAATTCTACCATATAGATAGGATTTTAAGGAGTCCCATAAGATGGTCTTAGAAGTCTCATTATTGTCATTTATATCATGAAAAAAAATTATCTCACTTAGAAGCCATTCTTTAAATCTAGTAAGTGTGACAATGTATGCAGGTAGTCTTTGCCATTTTATTAGGTCTTTTGGTGTGATATTAACCTTGAATAATTTGGCATTGTGGTCCGACAATGGGCAGGAACTAATTAAAACTTCCTGAACTTTAGAAATTAAGTTATTAGTAACTAGTACTTTATCAATTGTTGTTTGTGTACCATATCTATAATAATAATGAGTGTATTTTAATGATTGTGGTTCTTTATAACATATCCCTAAGGCCTAGTATGTCAATAAAATTCTTCAATTCTTTGGCTGCTGAGGACATTCTGAATTTATCATCTCTCATGGTATCTTTTGTGGTAAGAAGACAATTAAAGTCACCTGCATGTATTATTTCTCCTTTGGCTTTTGTAGTTATTAACTCTAAGTGTTTATTCGCTGTTTCGGCTCCGATACCAGGTATTCAGTATGTGTTTACTAAAGTTACATATCTTTTATTAATTTCAAAAACTACTAAGCATAACATGCCATTCTTGTCAGAATTATGTGTCTATAATTTTGGGTATTGGTAATGATTTTTTTCCATAATATCATCATGCCTCTTCTTTTAAGTTGGTAGTGAGATTCCATAAGAACCGTATAACCATTGAAGGACATTCTATCTAGGTCTTTATTAATTATATGAGTTTCTTGTAGAAAGACTATATCTGCTTTGTTCAATTTCAAATATTTAACTATACTTCCTCTTTTAATAGGATTATTAAGGCCATTAATATTTAGAGACATACATTTATATGATAACATTTTCAAGGATACAAATATATCTGTTAGATTTCGTTATGGGCAGGTATTTCAAAACAAATAGAATTAACAAAACATTTGCAACTATATACAACTCTAAACATGGAAAATTACACTCCTGGCTTGATGAATACATCATCCAAGCCACCATCTCTAACAATCCTGCGTCGTCAACCTTATGATAATGATTCTACCCTCTGTTGATTACGTATACAGATAAGCATATTCATTATTTCTTTAACATTGTGTTTTATGTTGAAAATCATAAAGACTCAAGACTTCTAATAAAACATACTATATAGGTCTAGTTACACATAAAATGCAGTTATGAAGTAAATGCTCATATTCCACATATTAATCAGTGTTTAATAATATGATTACATTCTCAAATTTCAACATGCATATAACTGACTCAAACAACATTATAAAAAACTGAGACTACTATAAACAATAATATCTCTTTGGTTGTGTCTTAATTATGAGTAGTGGATTTGTATCTAATTCAAATTTACTGTTTACATTAGTATTTCATGGTATAGGAAGAATTTAATTAGTAGTTAAGCTTAAGCTTAATTTTCTCCTCTCCCTCCCCATTCACTCCTCCTACACTGTAGACTTATAAGCTACAACTGGGATAATTTATCCGAAGGTTAGGAGCGTGATGCTTATCATATTTAATTTATGTTATTATATTGCTGCATGTTTTTTAAACTTATTAACTTGTGATAGTCATCCCTTTCCTTTGTTAATCTTTCAATTCCTCTGTATATTTAGGCTTATTATAAATGCCTTTTATTATTCCTTGAGATGTTAAACTGCTAAACTTATATGCTATGAGAATGAAATTAGAATAGGTGTGTATCTCTTTAATTAGTTAATTTATGTAGACATAAAAAATATCTGAAGCTTATTTACATTCACTCTTAGATTTCATGTATTAGTTACTATTACTGCTCAAGATCTTGGGTATGTGCCTCCAAGGGTTACCATCATGTTGGTTATGTAACACATTTTAACTTTTCTATAAATCATAGTGTACTGGTCTATCATATATCATGACATGCTCAATAAACATTTGATATTATTGAATTATTACACTGTCGGTGGGGTTCAACCCCTTTTTTCGTCTCTTTTTTCTCTTTTTTCACTCTTTCAAAAGTAAAGAATAAAACAGTATGTATTTCATCATTTTCTATTACATAACTAATGTTTATCGTGGTGCATCAATAATATAAGCATTGTTACTGGGGAGTTAGATCTATGTGCACTTATGTTAAGTGTTTAACTCTTAACCTATGACTTCACTAAATATAACTGTAATAATTTTATTCTGAATCTACATACAATAAAAGGAACCTCTCCCCTTCCCTCCTTTCACTCACTCTCTTAGGATGTTTGTGTATTTTAAACTTGTTGTCTCTCCTCCCCTACAATGTTTGTTATTGGTATCTTAATGTTTGAATTGTTTCAATGTCTGTACAGCACAAATCACATTGTTGAGACAAAATATTAGCTGAGGGGTTTTGTTTTAAAATATGTTTCACTGCAAGCTTTCTTCCTTGAATTAGAATGCCCAAATCCCACAATCTTCATATTTAGTTATCTATTTTAAATCTTTAAGAGTAACATTCATCCAAAGCTTCTACCTTCATCATATCGCCATGTTTAGTTAGGGGACTATGAAAGTATTTCAGATTCGCTTGTACTAATCAGTGTCTGCATAGCAACGATCTAACACAATATTCAGATACATAAATGCACTTACAGATTTCTGACAGCGTCCCACAAGCTAACTGTTAGCACAAAGTTCCGTTTTGCTTTTCTGGCTGTGAAATTACAATTTAAGTATTTTAAATTGGTCTGTAATTTTCATGACTGTATAACTGCTGCATTCCACCATTTTCTTTTGTCGCAGATGATTCTTGGTGTGTGACGCAAGTTCGAAGGTCAAATGCATCGCAGACACAAGTTCTCACCATCTTGCGCTAACCTGAAGAGCTGACAGGATTTAAAATGCTTGAGCCCTAGTTCTTATGAAGCTTTTCCTAGCCCTAGAATCAACTGTATTTTCGAGGTATGTGAAAGTTTTCTAAAGCTGTTCTTGCTTTAGTACGCTCATGCATTGTTAAAGTAGAAGTCACTGCATGTGAAAAAAAAAGAATAAGCAGGTCAATACTGATTTTTTTTTTTTGAAAGAAAAACACCATCGACAGTATAAATCATCTACAGTATATCTCTCGAAGAACTCTACCCATCCCAGATGACTGGGACTATACTTTATTTTAAAGAAATGAGAAGAAAAACATATGATTCATTGCAGCTGTGACAACATTTATGAGAGTCTCTCCAACAGTATACGCCCAAGCCCTAAGTCTCCCTCCCACCAAGAATCTGACAGCAGTTCTATCTTTACCAATTCAGAGTTTTATGTCTATAATATAGATTACATTTAAGAAAGGTGCTTATATATGATTTGTTATTTATACCATACACCTTGTTAAATACAATAAACTATATTTCACAGTCCTTCACATCCAACAAGTTCAGTGCACCCATGAAACCACACCATCTTATTGAATCATACTATTAGATATATAGGGGATGAGAACCTAACAAAACGACTGGGAAAAGGACAAAGAAGACAAATAAGGTTACTTAGTGACAGGAACAATTAGGGTCGGGGGAAGAAAGAAGAAGCAGGCACGTATATTTACACATGTAAATTATAAGACTTTACCTCATAATTTTTGTGTTGATCTTGTTTTTAATGGACTATAACCACTGGAAGTCGGAGATTTTATATCTTATTTCCCTTTGTTTTTTTAGTGATTTTGTCCTTTATTGTTGCCTTGCCATTATTAGCTTGTCTCTTTAGGCTTGGTAGGGACAGCTCCATATCTTCTAATTTGTCTAGTAAGTTGTGTTTTTTGACAAAGTCCGTTGCTTCTTCAATATTATTAAAGATTTTTTGTCCAACAGGAAGAGTGATTTTTATTCTGGCTGGAAAAAGTAACTGGGCTTTTATATCAGCTTTTTTGAGGTCTTTAATGAAAGGAACACATGCTTTTCTTTTTGCTATAGTTACAGATGTATAATCATTATCAAATCTAATAATTTTTCCATTGTCTTGAATAGCATTTCCTGTCCAGGCAGTTCTTAACACTAGATCTTTATCCTGTGTTGACAAGAACTTAACTATGATAGATCTTGCTGAAGATTAATTACTTGATACAGAAGGGTTTGACAGTGACCTATGTGCCCTCTCAATTCCATAAGATAGAGGCTCAGAAAGATTCAATACTTTAGGCAGCCAATTATTTAAGAACAGAACCATATTATTTCCTTCTGACTTTTCAGGGACTCCATAAATTTTGATATTATTTATCCTTGATCTTGACTCTAGGTCTTCCGTTTTCTTTATTAATGTTTTATTTTGTTTTAATAGAAATTTTATTTGGCTGTCATTCTCCATCTGTCTTCCATCTGTTTCATTTACAGATTCCTCCAAGCTTGTTATTTGATCTGAATGTTTTGAAATAATCTCCTTTAAGTCTTCGATTTGCTTCTTACTTCCTTTCTTCATATTTTCCATGATGTTTTCTAAATTGTGTATTTTTGTAGAGAGGTCTTGTATACTTGTAATTATAGTTTGTAAATCTTTTTTCATTAAGCTGTCTTGAGCTGAGGATTTTGAATGGCTCATGACTACAGCAGGCTGTATACAGTTGTTGAAGTTCTGGCAGGTAATTTGTGAGAAAAAATCACTGAAAATTCAAATTATTTTCCCAGCTGCTAATCCACAGTGGTAGAAAGAATATTTATAAGGTAGATTTTCCAGTGAATTTAGAAAATTTCCAATTAAATCCTGTCAGAAATAAAATGTATAGGCAGAGCATCAAGAAGCTGCTGTTTTCACTCTGACATCTTAGCCACGCCCCCAACATCCTTATTTCTTCATGACTTCTTCAGTAGGTATTTTTCCACACCTGCCATTTTTTTCTGTTTCCTTAAATATCTACTTTCCTATAAGAATTCTTCCATAAACTGTTTTTCCTCCTTTTTTCTTATCACAAGAAAGAGGGTAACTTACCATTGCCTCCCATTATTTTGATACGTCTGCCTGATATGTAAGCATTTTAATGTTTCTTCCCTTAACTGAAATAAACTCATTTTTTAACCTCTTTTCCATCCCCTGGGATTCAGAAAGGCTTACCACAAGTGGGTATTCTTAATTGGGCTATTTTCTTATTTTATTAGTTTATTTATTTATTTTATTTTACATTTGTTGACCGGGTTTGTCTGGCTGAGCTTGTGGCTCATTTTCAGCAGAGACCCAGGGAGAAAAGCTCCAAAGTGAGATAAAAATATACATCAGATATAAAAACTTAAAAATATATTTCAGTTACATGAACATAAAAAAGAATTATACATTCAGGAGTACACAAAACGTTTCAAAAACATCTATGCAATATTTGCAATGGTAGAGAAGTGTAGAGAAACCAAAAAGCACTATAGTGAGCCTTTCTAATTCTTAGACCACTCTACTCTTATGGTATCACACTAGTGGGACCGTCAGCACAGAGGGAGATACCATTGGCCAAGTTGCATGCTAATGCCTCAATATAGAGAAACAGCTAATATTGATTAGCCAGATGTTTTCCCCTGAATATGCCTCCAGCTGCCAGTTTGCACTGCCAAGTGAATCAGAGAATTGCTTGATAGGATAAGTTTCCCCTCCTACAAGAAAATATGAACTCCATCAAAAGATAGTGGGTTTACAGTACAAGTGCCAGAAAAGTGCAATATAGAGATATGCTAATGAGCTGGTAATGAGATCTTTCTCACTGCAGCCATAGCTGCCTGTGAATCTTATGTTTTCACTGTTGCATAAATTGACCTACTTGCATTTTCCAAGTTATTTGAAAGCTGAAGATCTTTCTGAATCAAGTAAATCACTAGAGAACAGGTGGGTGGAAAGTAACCACAGTAATAAATCACTCCAAATCAAATCCACCTCAGTGCAGTAAGTAGCCACCTCCAGAAAGGAAGCTCACAACTACAGGTTAACGAACGAAACAAATGTTATCATATTTTATTTAAGCTCAACAACTATCAAACAGCTTTTTGTCTGGTCCTAATCCTGACTTTTTCAGAATAACTAGCATGAAATTCAGTCAACCATGTATTTATACTGTACCATTTAATATTATAATCAATTATAGAATTAACAAAAAAATTGATAAGGAATGTCATTACTCTAACTAAACCATCTGTGAAATAGTTTTGTATACAACAGTTTGTAAAAAATTAATTAAGCTAAACTAATGGTATGTTGCCATTCTTTTAAAAATTGTATTTGTAAAAATGTCACATTTATAAAATCATAGTTTTGTAGCTCTTTGTTTTAAGACAGAGACTATAGAAGTACAATCATTAATACCAGAAAAGTGTGTTGCATTAAACCTTAATTGCCAAAATAACTCCTTTAGTTCAATATGGTCTTGCCATGATCCTCCCCTGAGGGTTATATGGGATTATTTCTAGGATGCACGAGTGATTTTACTCAGGGTATCTCCCAAGTTGAGGCAGAAGTAACTAAACTTGTTGGTGTACTTTCCACATTTACTAACAACATTCAAGTTGGATGTGGAGATGAATTACAATTACGAGTGTCAACAAATGGAAATCCTGTTACTGACAGAAATCGAAGTTTGGATTTAAAGACTACTTCTTTTCAGCCACAGAACACCAGTGGACAATTTCCAACCAAAGTTACTGTACATATTTCAGTTCCTCTAGTGGAGGTTTTTTTTTTACATAGAGATTTACCAGCTGAACAAACTAGAAAACAAGACTTTTTTTTAACTTTAATGAATATCTGAACCAAGACTTTTCTCTAGTAGCCGAACACCACTACAGGTTATCTGGTGGTGACCAAGATAATTTTAACAACTTAAAGGGCATTTTTTTCTGTTTTTGAAAAAAAAAACTTTTTTGCTTGCATAGTGTGCAACTGGACAATTTGTTTTTAAACAAGTGTATTCAGATACTAATGATGTAGTACCAGGTATGAAATTCCATCACAACCTGGTAGAGATGTTTAATAGACAGGGACTTGAACCACTAGCTCTTATTATTCAAAACAATATAAATATTATTGAAGTTTACTAGTAGAAGTAGAACATTTACACTATAGTATAAAAAGTGATTTAATGTTCCCTGCCTGCACGACTCAGTACAACAAATATTTCTTACAGTTGATTCTCATGTCAATAAAAATTAAAGAAAAGGGAAAAACAAGTTGGCAGGGGACACATTACAGTATGAAACAGGAAAGATCCTTCCATTACAAGCAGATAGTAACACTAAAGATTGTACCTATAGAGAATCTCAGTTTGCATGATGAAAAGATGGATAATAATTATCCCTAAAGATGCTGTGTTTCGCCAAGATGTGGATGATTGCACAAATTATGACATCAATGACCCTTTAGAATTTCCCCTCTCCATCTTTTGGAGAGATTAGCAAACAAACAACAACCCCAATTAGCAAACAGGATTGTTCACCAAAATCAAACACCAGGGAACATCTACAGACATGGATACTCCAAGAGGGGTGGGGGGGTGTGTGTACAGGGGTCAGTGGAGGCAGAGATAATTATGCCTTTGGAAAGTTTTAGTGGATATATTATTGCTTTTCAACCTGACATCATTGGGCATAATAATTTCACTATATACAGTTATAGCAATTTAACAGTAACCAACAAATATTTTTCCCCTGTTTGAGAAGGGTTTTACCTTTGTTTACATGCCTGCATACAATATGGCAGATACTTTAGTAGAACTTAAACTATTTATTGGAAAATTAAATTTTGCCATACAGTTTGAAGGGAGCACATTTGGGCATAATGGAAAAGATAGTATTTAAAAAAAGAAAAAAAGTTTAGTTATGCACATGGTAAATCCCACTGCACAGGCTTTTTCTAACAGCTATGAACATGAAATCTACAGACAATATGTTCAAGGTACAATGAAGCCAAAAAAATATAATTTAAAGAGAGATGAACATCGGTTACTCAAGGACATAAAAAAGAACAATTCCATACAGACAATGAAAGCCGATAAGGGGGAGGGGTTGTTTTATTCTACAACCTTAGTTATATAGGTAAAATGTTCTTATACTACAACCTCCATTAATGAGGTAAATATATTTCAAAATATATCAATATTTAGAGGACAACTTACTGCAACTCGTCCTTGATTTTGATACATACAATTTTTTGAAAAATGTCAGTCCTAAAATACCTGCAATTTTTGGAATTCCAAAAACAAAAACATTTAATAAACCATCCGTTTAGACCAATAATATCGTCAAGTGATTCTAAAAGCTATTCATCTGACAAGATGTTAAAATCTGTACAGAATTTACAAACTCACATGATTTGTGATTCCTGGGATTTTCTGGGAAGGTTAAAGCCTAATCTTTAGGAAAATGATATAGTTTTTTAATAGTGGATGTTTTAGACCTCTTTTCCTGTATCCCTCAAGAAACTGGTTTAGAGCTTTTCTAAGAAGTTCTTCTTAATGTTGACTTTTTAACTACAAAACAAGTCCAACTGACTATGGAATTTATGGAAATAGTGCTAGAGATAACTATATTTGGTTTGAGGGTAAAGTATTCAAACAGATAATGGGAGTAGCTATGGGGGCAGTTTGTGCCCCCATTTTTGCTAATTTAGTAATGTTGACCTTGGAGCAACAGTATGTATTTCCATTTCTCTATTCAAAGTACATAAAACTTTACTTAAGGTTTTTGGATGACATATTCAACCTATGGTCAGAAGTTCCATCTATTATTTCAGAATTTATATAATACCTCCATCACACTACCTCTTTTTTTGAGATTTACCCGCCAAATTGAACTCAACAAAATTAACTATTTAAACACAACCATTATTAAGAATCCAAATGGTTTTCTATCCAACATATTCAGGAAACCAACTTTCTCAAGTAGTTATTTACATTACAACAGTGCCCACCCTATTTCACAAACAAAAGTCTTGTTAAAGGACAGTTTGTTAGGTTGGCATGTATGGTTTCAGATAGAGAATTATTTGAGAAAGAAAGAATTAAGTTAGAAAATATGTTCATAGAAACACATTACCCCATGCCCTTAGTAAAAACTATTAGTGATGAGATTTCTAGGGGTGCGTTACTAAGTATTGACCATTTTTTGGGGGGGTTGGACTAAATAAATGTACCAATGCACAAATGAATGGTACCTTTCCATACAGTCACAAAAATGCAGATGATGAACAGGAACCACCCAACCAAGAACATATAATGAATAAGGAACAAAAAAGTAAATGAAAAGAAACAAATTATATGAGAGCCCTTACAAATCAGTATAATGCAGGCTCCAATGTTGTAAAAGAAATAATAAATAAACATTAGTGTATTTTGACAAGCAATGATAAGTTGAAGAACATTGTAGGACCCAGGCCATTGTTTACTTTTAAAAGAGTTAGTAATATTAAGAGCATCACAGAAACAAAGAAAATAAATTGGGAAGAAAATAAAACCAAGGGTATAAGAAGGTGTGGAAGCTGCAGCCAATGTAAATACATTTTAGAAAACAAACAGATACAACTGAACAATGGTTTGAAATTAGTAGTCTATGCCCAGAATGGGAATTGTACAACTAGGGGTACAGTATATTTAGCTGTATGTTTGATTTGCTCAGCTTTCTATATTGAGAAGACAGAGAGGCAGATAAAAATATGAATTTATTAACACAGCTATGATATTTCAAAATGCAGTTTTAATATTGCTATATATGGAAATTCAATTCCATGTACTGCTTTTAAGCACTTTTTATTTTGCATCCTAGAAAAAATCTCATATAACCCCAGGGGAAGATCACGACAAGACCATATTGAACTAAAGGAGTTATTTTGGCAATTAAGGTTGGCTGCAACACACTTTCCAGGTATTAATGATTATACTTCCATAGTCTGTGTCTTAAAGCAAAGAGATACAAAACTATGATTTTATAAATGTGACGTTTTTTACAAATGCATTTTTTTTAAAAATGGCAACACACCATTAGTTTAGTTTAATTAATTTTTTACAAAACTGTTGCATGCAAAACATTTTCACTGATGGTTTTAATCAAAGTTTTTATCGCACCTTTAACCATTATTTAAATTCAAATTAAAGTGATGACATTCCTTAACAATTGTTTTATTAATTCTATAATTGATTATAATATTAAATGGTACGGTATAAATATACGGTTGACTGAATTTTATGTTAGTTATTCTGAAGAAGTCAGGCTTAGGACCAGACAAAAAGCTGTTTGATAGTTGTTGAGCTTAAATAAAATAAAATGACATTTGGTTTGTTCATTAACCAGGTAGTTGTGAGCTTCCTTTCTGGAGCTGGCTACTTACTGCACTGATGTGGATTTGATTTGGAGTGGTTTATTACTGTGATCTTTCTGAATCCTAAGGATATATTTTCATAATTTTAATCCTGACACTCTCCTTTTGATTCTCTTATTTTTCTACTTAAAATCATCAGATAATCTTCTTTCAGTTTCCCCTTAAAATCTACCTACACTTTACCCACAAATTGTAACACATCATTTCAGAATAGACCCCCCCCCCATAGTTGTGAAGCCAGATTCCAAAAGGTATGGGACAGTGTTGCAGTGGGCTTCAACTGGGAAGATTAATGCTGCTCCATTTCTACATAAACCAACACACTTCGACAGGTAGAAGAGGTGCACAGTAGGCAATCAGTGTGGGGGAGAAATGGTAGTGCCACCAGCTAACCACTGGAGTAAAGCAATAAGTCTACATGGACTCACAGTGCTGCAAAACTAATTTGTAATATGATTCAGTAACATTTTATTGAATTGCAGTTATGTATTTTAATTGTAAAGGAAAAGAATGCAAATGATAACACAGGGAAAATGCATGCATCCCCTAAGGTGTCTGGCCATAAATGAAAGCTTATGGAGGAATGTAGCAGAAAGGAGCAAGGTTATTCATATTAGCACAAAGGAAACCATACAGTAAACATGGGTAACTACTAGGAAATATCAGTAAATGGCACAATTCTGAATGCAGTAAGAAAAAATAAAACACAAAGTAAGAAAGAAATGAGAAAAAGATAACACAGTACCACTCCTCAATCCTTTGACAACAGTGGGTAAAACTGCCAAGAAATACCTGCTAAGACAGAATATCCCTCTATCCCAGCTGTATATTGCAATGCAGCAGATTATGTTTGAAAGAATGAATTATCCAGCTTCTTAAACTGGTAGCAACCTGTTATTATTTTCATTGCAAGGCAGTGGGGCATATAGTGTTAGGCAGTTGTGCATGCTACTTGACTCAGCATACATCATTAAGTTATATTTCCCCAAAAAATTCAAGGTATGGATGGTGTAGATTCTTTTGGAATTGGGCATAGTGGTTTTGCCATGTGGACTTATGCAATTTCTTATTTGCATAGTATGCATTGACAGCTCACAGAAGCCCATTGTTAATATCACTTATATTTCAGATAGTGTATCCAGCCTGGCATAATATATTTATCTGGGTGAAAACTGTTCTGGAATCCAGCCCAAAATCTTTATAAACTTGTCTGTAATCAGTATATCTATGTTTACTCTAGAAAAGCATTTCTTCCCTGTTAACATCCAACTAAATACACTGTCAAAGAAACATAGTGTGAAATCATAATCACTTTTGTCACAACCTTGTTCATTTGTCTGCTCTGTTTCTCAATTTATTTTTCTATCATGTATTCACATTCTTTTCCAAATTTTAACATCTTTACTCTCCACAATATTTTTAATTCTAACTATAGCCTTATTTGGAACCACACAAAAACTAAAACCTTCTCTATCAAATTTAATATTCAAAATGATTAACAATAACCCCCTTGAAACCACTATGGCTTCTGATTGACATTACCCTCAACTTTCAACTTCCCATCCAAAAATCTAAAACTAAAATACATCAAACACCATTTTGGGCCTGGAAAATCTACCACTTTTTATTCCTGGCTGTAAGAATGTACATACAAAAGGCATACTTTTTTTTTCTCATTTAGAATATGACCTGGCTATTATTGCTTCTACAAAAAAACTGACATCTCTACAGACTACAACCAACAGAATATACTGCTTTATAACCCTATCCCCCAAGTCTGAGCACCACTGCTTAGTACTACAAAACTCCAATTGGCTGCTCATCCAACAGAGTGTAGCTCCTCCTCAGCTCTGTTCTTTTCTCTTCAAACTTCTTCTCTCTTTTTTTTTTCTCTCCCTCTCTGTCTCATCAAATGTCTTAATCAAAATAGCTTTGCTTACCTGGCTGGTAGATTTACCATAAGAAAAAGGACCTATAACCTTTGATCTCAACCAAGCCAGGTTCCCATTCTTCAATTATACATTTCAACCAAAGTTTGCAGGAGCCATAGCTTTTCAGTCTGGTGCCCCAAAATTTCACAATCCCTTCCACCAACATAAGAGACTCAGACAACTTTCTCAGCTTTAACAAAATGTTCACTACTTCCCATAAGGCAAGATAACCTCAAATAATAATAAAATCCTCTGTGAGTCTATTCACTTCTTTAAACTTTCCCCACTTTTGAGCCACACTTCTGCAGTCTTCACCTCCATTATCAGGGCTATCTTCCTGTCTTAGCTCACCTACCATCTCACCAAACTGCCACCCCCACCATCTTATACCCTTTACTCATTCTCTATAAGTCTGTCTCCATTGCCCTTTAGCCTCATACCTTCAACACCCAAGACAGGCAAATGAGTTTATTTTAGTAATGCAGATATATTTGTGGCATACTGTAACTCTTTTCTGCAGCATTCACCTACTTCTTGTTCAGCATTACAGTATGGCCATTTCTAGTGTAGTATTACAAATTTGCTTATATTACTGAGTTTTTCCATCTTAAACTTGTATACCTGCTTTGTGTTAACCAAAGCACAATTACTAATTGTTATTTCATGTTTTTGTGTTTTTAGGTCCATGTGAATCAGTGCTCTACCTGGGTTAACAAATGTAAATATAATAAAATATCCTTCTTGATACTGGAATTAAAATCACCTAAACCAACAGTAGTCCTAATCCTTGTATATCTTGCTATTTTCCCCAAAATACTCAACATTTTAATTAATTTCCACAGGACTGTACTTTGCTAACAATCTACCCCATATTTCTACATGCTGTCTCCAATTAAAATAAACACCTGTATCATCTTCTGACACCTCCATATTTTAACGTTCTTTTTCCTCTCTGTTTCTAATCAAACATAATATCCTTGAACAATCTACTTTCCCAAATGTATAATTCTTTTGCCCACATCACTTTCTTTTTAACATCTCTCTCACCTTGTCTTCAATAACTCTAGGGTGGTATCCATAGTCTGCTTGCGTGATACACTTGAGTAGAAAGTAGCAACCTGTAGGCATGTTGCAATTCATAGTTCTAACTAGTGCTACTCATTAGCGAGGAAAACAGCATAGGGATAAGTAATGACATGTAAATGAAGGTGCACAATGTAATGAATGTAAAATGAAATGCAAACGAGTGGCCATGAAATCAGGTCATGCTTCATTACTGTAGAGCGCAACAGGCATCCAGCAATTTCTGCATTACTGCAAGACCAAAGAGCATCCAGGAATATATTCATTTTTATTTTGCAGTTATATAACCAGGTAGGTGAGCTGGTTAATTGAGCCTTTTCAGTTACAACTTGGTTAAGTGAGTACAATAATTAGAACACAAGTCATAACAGTTAATAGCAAATGCAGTATATAAAGTAGTCACATTTGATAATAAAATTCAATAGTACATAAATTAACATTGCACAATTTATATAATTAAAATGTCCTCAGGACTCTATTTACAAAATATACAGGCAGAATTGTTGCAGTATGAAGGAGTACCTACTTTTAAAAGGTGCAAACATTTAGCCATGTTTCTAAAGCAAGTGCACTTAGATTCTTTCCATACACAAAGTTGAAACAAGCAAAGATATTAAAAGTAGCAGCAGCAGATGTTCAAACATAGATCACTGTTGCAGGTGCCTAAGCTGTATGGGTCCTGCACACACTGCAACTGAACAGCTTCTCAAAACTAAAGGTACCTTCAATGCTCTCCAACTGTAAGAAGACCAAGCTCCATAAAAGTAGAGTTGGGGCAAGAAAAGCTTCCGGACTTTTTTTGCCGCCAAAGAGAGCACACTTTCAGCAGTTCCCTGAAATTGTCAGTCTTCTAGCAATTTCAAGTGCTGGGCAGATAAGTCCCCATTGCGGAAAACCTTACAGTAACTTTTATTTTATAAAGAAAATTTGTGTTTTTCTATGAAAAGAATTGTGTTTAACTAGGAAACTGAATGTGTTCTGTCTGCCATTGCATTTCTAAGTGAGTTGTTATGTAAATACTCATGTGAACTCTGTATGTGTTACTTTTGACTGAAGTTTTACTTATTCTGTAAAGTTTGGTATGTTTAGGACAGGATACTATGCTTGTGGGGGGCTGTCAGTGGTTTATTTACCTCTGAACCCCTTGTCCTCTACCTTACACTTTACCGATTCATCCATCCATCATTCTCCCTTTAAAAGTCTTTTTTCTCACCTTACCTGTGGAGCAATTTCAGTCTGCATGGTAGTTCCTTCCCACACATGTAAAAAGAAGAAATTTATTAAGCAGTCTTTGGGCATCACGCTGGCTTTTATTCTGTCTTAGCTGTTCATGGGTTACTCTGCTGTGGCCACTTATTGTTCCTCAGAATGCCCATCTTTTCCCCCTAGTTCTCTTGGTGTAGCATTTTTGGCCACCAAAGACCAGTGGAATAGCCATGTCCTCTGTGGCTGTAGCAGGCTAAGGACATGCACTTTTATTTGTGTCAGGGGATGGGGCAGGTGAAGGATCTTCACTTGGCTGGGAAGGGCAAGTGGAAACTGGGACCAGTGTACCTAATATGAGTCCCTCTGTTTTCAGGGCAGATTTACCAGGATTTGACACTGAACTTATTTATTCTTTGCCTTCTGATTCTTTGTGTAAGAAAAGGAAGAGTTCCTTTGTTTGTTGCAGAAAAATATCAGTCAGATAGACATTGCAGGAAGATGTTATGCATAAGGAATTTCTTCGCAGTCTGAACAATATGATTCTGAGAAAAAAGGTGCATCATCAGATTTCTCTACTGAAGAGATTTCTTTCACTAATATTTGATAGAATATAAAAGAGGTTTTTCAGTGGGACAAGAATGAAGTTCCTGTGGCGCACAAAATGTGTTATGATTTGTAACAATTAGATATGCCTAAAGCTGCAGCTATCTTCCTGTCGTGCTTGCCTTAGAGAATGTTTTTATCACTGTTTCTAGCTGACCTGATGGCCAGCCTCCTGCTCCCAAGAAGCCTGACTTGCCTACTTACAGTAAGGCCTTATTAAGTTTAATTCTACTGGTTTCCTGAAAGCCATTACTAGAAAATGGAAATCAAAATCTAAACCAGCAGTACCTGAACTATTGAATAATGTAAGAAGAGATGAAACAAATGGAAGCAGGATCTGAAGAAAAGGGACGGAGCAAATTACACAGAAAGAAGTGGACTTTGTGGGAAAAGTGCATACAGAATAATGCACAGGAGGAGGAGTGCGATTTCAGGGAAGGCAGGAATTGAGTAATTTATGTAATGCTGAACTGAATGACAGTTGTTATAAAGAAAGAAGACATATACTTTATGTATAAGTGAAAAAAATGCTAATGTGTTTTTTTTCTGTTAATGTACGTGTGCCTATGTCTTAAGGGATCGTTTAATAAAGTGAAAAAAAAAAAAGAAGTCTGACAAGTTATACAAGGTACCACAGGCACACAAGCACCAGTTTTCTAATCCTAAAGTAGGCCCAGCAGTTATTTCTATCTCCAAATCTACTTCTGCAAAACAGGTTATATTTCTTAACTCCATTCCCCTGACAAGAAAGGGAAAGCAATGGATATGTTTGGAAAAAAGTGTACTTTTCTAGTACTTTAACTATCACAATTTTAAACTGTCAAACAAATTTGTTCAAAGTTTTTATTGCTACTTTGTGAGAGCACACTGAAGTTAATGGTGACCTTCCTTCTTCTGTGGTATTCACTAAACGTTTTCTGTGACAGCTGTTTCTCATGTGACTAAGCATATTATGAAGTTTAATCCACTCAAAAACAGCAAGGTGAGGTGAAACCAGGCTATCTTCATAAAAATAAACTGTTTTTATTGTAATAGTCTATGTATCTCTCCTAAAAATACAGTGGATATAAAAAGTTTACACACCCATGTTAAAATGCCAGTTTTTTTGTGATATAAAAAATGAGACCACAATAAATCATTTCAAAACATTTCCCACCTTTAATCTGACCTATAACCTGCATAATTCAATTGAAAAACAAACAAATTTGTTAGGGGAAAAATATAAAAAACTAAAAACATACAATATGCTGGTTGCATAAGTGTGCACACCCTTAAAGTAATACTTTGTTGAAGCACATTTTGATTTAATTACATAATTCAGTCTTCTTGGGTACACACCTGCCATCAATTAAAGAGACTCTGATTAACCCCAAATAAAGTTCAGCTATCCTAGTAGGATTTTCCTGACATTTACTCAGTTGCCTGCTATAGCAAAAGCCATGGTTCGCAGAGAGCTTACAAAGAATAAAAGGGATCTCATTGTTGAAAGGTATCAGTCAGGAGAAGGGTACAAAAAAGTTTCCACAGCATTGGATATACCATGGAACACAGTGAAGACAGTCATCAAAAAGTGGAGAAAATATGGGACAACAGTGACATTACAAAGAACTGGACACCCCTCCAAAACTGATAAAAAGACAAGATGAAAACTGGTCAGGGAGGCTGCCAAGAGACCTACTGCAACACTGAAGGAGCTGCATGAATTTCTGGCAAGTACTGGTTGTGTACCTCATGTGACAACAATCTCCCATATTCTCCATATGTCTGGACTATGAGGTAGGTTTGCAATATGGAAGCCTTTTCTTACACATAAAAACATCCAGGCCTGGCTAAAATCTGCAAAACAATGCATCAAGTCTCCCAAAAGCATGTGGGAAAATGTGTTATTGTCTGATGAGACCAAGGTTGAACTTTTTGGCCACAATTCCAAAAGGTACATTTGGGCAAAAACAACACTTCGCATCACCAAAAGAACACCATCCCCACAGTGAAGCATGGTGGTGGCAGTATCATGCTTTGGAGTTGCTTTTCTTCAGTTGTAACTCGGGCTTTAGTCAAGGTGGAGGAAATTATGAACAGTTCCAAATACCATTCACTTTTGGCCCAAAACCTTCAGACGTCTGCTAGAAAGCTGAAGATGAAGTGGAATTTCACCTTTCAACACGACAATGACCCCAAGCATACATCCAAATCAACAAAAGAATGGCTTCACCAGAAGAAAATTAAAGGTTTGGAATGGCCCAGCCAGAGCCCAGACCTAAATCCAATAGAAAATCTGTGGGGTGACCTGAAGATGGCTGTGCACAAGAGATGCCCTTCCAATCTGACAGATTTGGAGTGCTTTTGCAAGGAAGAGTGGGCAAATATTGCCAAGTCAAGATGTGCCATGCTGATAGACTCCTACCCAGGAAGACTGAATGCTGTAATTAAATCAAAAGATGCTTCAAGAAGGTATTAGTTTAAGGGTGTGCACACACAGCAATGTATTAGTTTAAGGGTGTACACACTTATGCAACCAGCGTATCGTATGTTTTTTTATTTTTTATATTTTTTCCCCTAACAGATATGTTTGTTTTTCAATTGAATTGTACAGGTTATAGGTCACATTAAAGGTGGGAAAAGTTTTGAAATGATTTATTGTGGTGTCATTTTTTATATCACAAAAACCTGGCATTCTAACAGGGGTGTGTAAACTTTTTATATCCACTGTATATCTCTCCTTAAAATATACTATACATTCAACATTAACTACACAAACATATATATGCTTTAAATTACATATAAAAATAATGAAAAATATAAATAAATAAATAAATATAAATAACAAGCATTCTACCTTAAAAGTGGACGTGCCTTTAATACTGGTTTACTTGACACTGAACGTTTAGAAAATAGATGGATCTTTCCTAACTTTATCTGGTAAAAAGATCAGAAGATGCAGAAGATCATATTCCCGAATATTGATAATGAGTCCCATAGGGATTTAATTAAACCAATTTCAGCGGAGGAGGTAGCAGAGATAATTAAAAAGCTGAGACCACATAAAGCTCCAGGCCCGGATGGATTGACCTCTGAATTTTATAAAACTTTTAATGAGATTCTGAGTAAAATACTTTCACAGACATTTAATTATATAATTCAAAATAAAATCAATGATCCTCACTTTAATGCTTCTAAGACTATTTTGATACCGAAAGAAAAAAGTGACGCTAAAAACCCAGATACTTACAGACCCATTTCACTATTGAACATAGACATGAAAATTATGACATCCATCCTGGCAAATAGACTGAAAAAGGTCACAAATTTATTAATATCAGAGGAACAGGCGGGATTTATGGATGGGAGACAGACCACTGATAATACATTAACGCTTCACACATTAATTTCATATGCCAAGTACAAAAATATCAATATTTATGCACTCATAATTGGCGCACAGAAAGCATTTGACAGAGTTAACTTGGTATACCTATTTGATATGTTATCATACTTTAATTTACCTTCGGATTTCATTCTAACATTAAGGAAAATATATAATAACGCATATACAAATATATTTATCAATCAAAAATGCTCTAAAAGAATACAAATTAAAAATGGTACCCGACAAGGGTGCCCATTATCTCCTATTTTGTTTAATCTTTATTTGGAACCATTATTTTTACACATTAAACAAAATGTTTTTTACAATCCTCCAACACTATATGGTATGAAAATAAATATGGCTGCTTTCGCAGACGATTTAAATATATATTGTACCACACCAGTGTCAGACACCGAGAAAATATTAAAAGCAATAGAAGACTTTGAGAAAATCTCTAATTATAAACTGAATTTTAAGAAATCCAAAATATTCCCATTAAAGACTCCTACACCTTTTTCATTGCTACCATTGATAGGACAAGTAGTGACGGAAGAAAAAACAAAATATCTGGGTATTGTATTTTCAACTGATAATAAAGATTTTTTTATAAACAATGTTAAGTCAACTTGGGATCAGATAACATTGGATTTGAAAATATGGAGTAAACTGAAACTACCAATGCTGGCAAGAACTGCAATTATCAAAAGGAATGTTCTTCCCAGAATATTATATATACTTAGAGCTACACAACTTAGAATCACGAGGAAATTTTTTAAACAGCTTCATATAGGACTAGGGAGATTTCTTTGGGAACCTAGGAAAACGAGGCTAACATATGAGAAACTGATGGCTCCAAAGAATAGAGGAGGTTTAGATTTACCAGATTTTGAAACTTATTACTTGATAATTAATGCCAACAGAATCTTAAGGGTGATTCACTTTGATAGAGGCAGTCTGAAATGGGCGCCAAAATGGCTGGTCTTAACCTACAGACATGTAACTAAAGTGGGAATTAACTGCAAAGCTCTACCCTTTCTGAATAGAGAAACACTCAGTAAATATGACTTAATGGAACATATTAAAAGTTATGTAACTTCAATTCAAAATCTTTTTACCTCATTAAACCTACTAAAATATATGATGGTGTTTCAACCATTTCACAAGAACCCAAATTTAGTAATTGGGAATAAGTTGATAGACTTACAAAAATTCCCCCTAATAAAGGATTTAATTGTATTGGATTCTCTACCCCTTTCTTGGGGTATCAGTTCACGATATTTTAAAAGAGAAAAGTCTTCCTATTTCCTATCTAATTATCATGAGACAACTTAAAGATCTGGCTATAAATTATTTTAATAACTTTGATTTTAATGAAGAGAAATTAAATATATGTCGTAATCTGTGGGAAGCTCTGATACAAGATAAAAAATATATAACTACTTCATATAAATTGATAAAAGAGATGAAATACAATAAACATATTCTCTTATCGAATTATTGGAGGGAAAAATTAATATTAGTTGACGACAGCAAGATCTTGGAAGCATTTAATCTAACATTAAAGTCTGTGTCCCTTCAGAAATTACTATTCACACAATTGATGATATTTAACAATGCCTACTATACCCGTCTTATTCTTCATAAATTTGACTCAAAGAACTCGCCTAAATGTCCATATTGTACAGACCAGACAGCTGACTTGTTTTGCATGTTTTGGAGTTGCAAATGCATTTTTAAACTTTGGAATTCATTAAAACTTCAATTACAGAAAATGGGATACCAGCATTCAACACTCTCTTGGGAATTTATGATCCTACATATTCCTCCAGATAACTTAGATAATTCAAAAAAGATCATAATCATGAATATTTGTTTATTAATGAAACTATACATAGCTTCAAACTGGTTGAACCCGACTCAGACATCTTGGGAAAATTTTAGAATATTAGCAATCAGACACATATTAGCGCATAAATTGTTAATCAATGACCATAAGAAAAGCATAAATAATATAAAAATATGGGAGCAAATCTTCAATATTGTGTTGGCCTAGGGGTTCTTATCCACTATTACTCAGGACACATATTTATAAGACTGATTCAATCTTAGATTTGACATAGATCGTAACAATAATACAGACTGTTGACTTTTTCATGTTGTATTTCTTTTTTAATAATTTGTATTAATATATAATGCTTATGTAACTTTTGGAAGCAATCATGTATATATTGTATATATTTATAGTGTGTAGTTATGTAATTGAAAAACAATAAAAGACAGATTATTAAAAAAAAAAAAAAAAAAGAAAATAGATGGATAATCAGACTGAGAGCTGATTTTGGCTCTGGTTTGAATGATAAAGCCCCAATTGAACCAGCATTAAAGGCACATCCACTTTTAAGATATAATGCATATGTAGTTTTGTGTAGTTAATGCTGTATGTATAGTATATTTTAGGAGAGATACATAGACTACTGTTTCTTTAAATGCATCTATTTTTGAAACTAAATGTGTGACTTGCATTTCCTATATAAATAGTTCATTGGGTGGTTATTTTATACATCTGAAGAAGCAGTTACTCTGAGTATGAAAGCACTTATGTTTGGATTCTACAATAAAAGCAGTTTATTTTATGAAGATAGCCTGGCTTCACCTCACCTTGCTGTTTTTGAGTGGATTATACTATTTGTTGAACTTGGTGGGACATTTATTCAGCATATATAGGTCTTTGTTTCCTCCATTCAAATTATAAAGTTTGCTCACAATGCTGTTGATTCTTCACCCAGAGTTGCCCCTTCTGGATCAGTTTTGATGAGACTTTCTTGGCTTTATTCTCAGGATCTTCTCAATGAGGTTAAATCTGAGATTTTAAATTAGATATAGACTTTCTTTGGCCTTCTGCAGCTGAGTTGCTTAAGAAGTGTGATGAAAGGGGAAATCTGATTCAAGGAGTGACTCTGAATTTTCAGCCCAAATAGTAGTTTTCCTTCCTCCTACTCAGCTCCTTTTTCAATAAGAAATTTAAGCAGCAATGAGCCTGCAAACTGGGGGTTTAAAAGGCAATGAAAAGGGGGCTCAAAGGAAAATAGATAAGCCCCAAATAATCAAGGGCAGTCCTACCAGTCTGCATGACTAGCCACATATTCAGGTCTCCCTCCTCCCACCCTGGCAACCTTTTATCTCTGAGACTTCATTTTCCATTTTGGTATCAGAGTATTCCAGATAGCTGGGTTCTGAATGTAATCCAGTGGAGTATAATAGGCAGTGTGAATTCCTCCTTCCTTGCCAAGGGATTCTCTTTGGTCCATGGAACTAGATCTTTCTTTTTCCTCCAATTTTGCACCACATGCAGATTCTTGGAGTCGTATAATCTGTGCCTCCCACTCCTAGGCAAAGGTTTTTATTCAGTAATTTTTCTAGCTCTCCAAAAACAGGACAATCCTAGAACCTGTGCTGGACCTTTCTTTTCTAAATCCTTTTTCCATGATTCCAAAGTTCAAGATATTATTTCCACAGTTTTGTGTGCCTCTGTTCCCACATATAGTTTTATGGTAAAACTGGATCTAAAAGGTGTTGATGATTACAATCCTATTGCAGTGCATTTCAAGTGGTTCTTAAGATTGCTGTGTCAGACTTACATCATCAGTTCTCTGTTTTACCATTTGGACTTTCCACTGCTCCAAGGGTATTCACAAAATGCAAGAAAAAAGCACCTGGAGAACAGCAACCAATCCACGTTATATTATGAAAATAGAATGTCCACAAAATTGTAACAGCAAACCAGTCCACGCTTTATTATAAAAGTAGATTTTTTTATATGTATCCACCCAGTACAACAATTAATTTCCTGCCAAATTATTTAAAGCAACATGACCATATTATCTCAAAACTTGCTAAAATACAGTCAATATGTTGTTTGTATAAATACAATTAATAATAAAATACTTTAAATATATATATACATATATATATATATATATATATATATATATATATATATATATAATTCATAATACTGTTATAATTTCATTTAACACATACATATAAAAATATAAAACAGCAAATATGACAACCCAAACTGACATACTGACCTAAACTAATCCAGTGTTAGCTTAGCCACCTACCTTCCCAATATATTTTTTTACTTTTTCAGTTAGATGAAGGAGTAGAGCCTTCATTATTTAACAGTACAATGTATTCAACAACTACCAGGGTTGAAATGGAAAACGATTGTTTGGGTAACGACGCGATTTTGTCAAAACATGGATTCAAATAAAAATGGGGAGGAGGCAGTCAATTTAATAACAAAATAGAGTTTTCACAGGCACAAAGTATGGTAGATCAGCCAAGTGGTTTACTTTTTGGGGGTACATTCCCAGCATCTGAGGGTACAATTAATGATGAAAATGTGACATCAAATAAGATTTCTGAAGAAACTCAAGAAATGTATAATTTTAATGTTTTGAGAAATCCAGAAATAATTACTAACACTTTTGGTGATTACAAAGTATACAATTATTCAAAGATGAAATTGGATGCTGGGCATGCAAATTTGTTATCAAAAGGTTTTACATTTGTGCCATGTAGAAAGGGCACACTATCAACAATGCTAATTGATTTGAAACTATTTGTACGAAAAATTAATATTAGGATGTGGTTTCCTAATAAAGGGACCAATTATGAACAAAGTGGTTTGGTTAAACCTAGTTAATTTAATCCCCCAACCAATCAAATGACTGGATTATTTGAAAAAAACGTGTGAGTTAGATATAAGGGAATATTTTAAGAAATTAAAAAATGATGAGTACACTAATTTGGCCCCGAACAGACACAAGTTATTAAGTGAGTTAGCTGACAACAAAGAGGTGCGTATAATGAGACCTGATAAAGGTAATGGCGCTGTGGTGGTTGACAAAAATGATTATATAGATGCTATGATAAGTATGCTAATGGAAGACAATTATGAGGAAATTAGCATTAATGAAATTAACGTGACATAAATGAAGCTTGATCTAATGATTGAAGACATGCTTTTTCAGGGGTAAATAACCAAAATATAATGTGATTTTTTGAGGAATCCCAATCCAGTTGTAAGCAGGATATTTGGGATTCCCAAATTGCACAAAGGCCTGGATGATGTTAAATTCAGGCCTATAGTGGATGGCAAATGAAGCAAGACATGCTTCATGAGTCAATATCTGGATCATCATATGCAAAAAGGTCTAGGTACCTTTGGATATATTACCAAGGATTCTTGGAATTTTTTAGAAAAATTAAATATAATAACTATTACTGATAACACCATGTTAGTTACAATTGATGTTTGTAATCTATTTTCGGTTATTACACATGAAATTGGATTAAGTTGTTTAGAGTGTCAACTGGTAAAGATGGGCTTGTACGATCAACACCAAGTGAATGTATTCATCACTCTGATGGAAGCAGTGCTACATAATAATTTCTTATATTTCGAAGAGCATATTTATAAACAAGTTACTGGTGTAGCGATGGGGGCTGCTTGTGCCCCCATTTATGCCAATTATATAATGTCCTTTTGGGAACAGGAATATGTATTTCCAAGTGCCCATAACAAGTACATTCAACAATATACGCATTTCCTGGACTATATATTTATAGTCTGGGAAGGAAATTGTGAGCAGTTGAAGGCATTTTTGTATTAAATCAATAGCACAGTGGACTTTCTAAAATTTACTTATCAGTATAGTGCAGAAATGATAACATATTTACATTTCAAATTGACAATAGATAGGGATTTGAAATGTTTGAAATCTAGCATCTATAGAAAAATCACCTTACCTTTTCCAATTCATATTTGGATTACAACAACTGGCACCCTCACCATTAGAAACAGTCCATTATTAAGGGTCAAATGGTGAGGGCAGCCAGGTTGATCAGTAATGATCAGGAGTTCCTTACAGAATTGGAATTTATGATTACCATGTTTAAAAGAAGGGGATATGCAGATATGTATGGATGATAGGGAAGAAACCATTCAGAAAAGGAATAATGGTATGTATAGGGCAATCCTGATAGAGGCTGCTGGGCAAGTTTCTAATCAATTGGCAGTTAATATTGACAAAGTAGAATTAAAAAACAAAGGTGAAGGCATATTATTTGTCACTATTTACAACCAGGATTCTGATTGGCTTAAGTGGATGATAAAGAAAAACTAGGGCATCTTACAGTTAGACAAGAATGTAGAAACTAAGATGGGTGGTGCTCCCAGGTTTGTGTTTCAGAAGAACAAACCCAAGAGATTTTGGAGAAGGGATCCCATCAACAGATATTTAATGCTGGGAGAATGATGGGTAATTTTAAATGTGGGAGATGCAGCACATGCAAACACATTATGGAGACGGGTAAAAACATCAAAGTGAACAATTATTTTATCTCCTTAATGGGGCACTATAACTGTTACACTCAAAATGTGTTGTATTTAGATAAATGTGAGGCATGTCCTGCATTTTATGTGGGAAAAACTTCCAGACACTTTAGGGAAAGAATTAATGAACATGTTTTGCACATTAGGCATCTTAAATCTACCAATGCCCTTGCCAGGCATATTGTTGAATATCCAGAGCATTATTTTAAATTTTGTGTAATTCAACAAATTAAAAATTATATTCAGGGTAAAGTACTAGATGTCCATTTAGATATATGTGAACTCAAATGGCAACTTAGGCTGGATGCCCAAAACTATCCGGGAATTAATGATAGTGTTAGCATTGCCCCTATATTGAAGTTAAAAAATATATTGGGAAGGTAGATGGCTAAGCTAACACTGGATTAGTTTAGGTCAATATGTCAGTTTGGGTTGTCATATTTACTATTTTATAATTTTTATTAAATGAAATGATAACAGTATTATGAATTTTATATATATATATATATATATATATATATATATATATATATATATATATATAAACAAAGTATATAAAGTATTGTATTATTAATTGTATTTATACAAACAACATATTGAATGTATTTTAGCAAGTTTTGAGAGAATATGGTCATGTTGCTTTAAATAATTTGGCGGGAAATTAATTGTTGTACTGGGTGGATGCATATAAAAAGGAATGTATGTGAGTTTTTAGTTGTTCTGATGAAGTCCTGTTGTGTGGACGAAACCTAGGTCAACAACTTTATGGACAATCTACTTTTACAATAAAGCGTGGACTGGTTTGCTGTTACAATTTTGTGGACATTCTATTTTCATAATATAACGTGGATTGGTTGCTGTTCTCCAGGTGCTTTTTTCTTGGATTTTGTTGGTTTGGTTCTCAGTTGGTCTTGTTCATAGGTTCATAGGTAGGTACTAGGCTATTGGCCCTATAAGCCTAGCCAAAAATGTACCCTGGCTTTTGCCACCCAAGAAAATTATTTTCCTGTGCCCCTGTCGAGCAGAGCCACAGAAGTGATCCCTGGGGTGAATTTCCTATTTCCCATCCAATCATCTAGATTTTTCTTGAAAAGTGCTAATGAGGAGCTCTGTTTAAAATAGATAGGTAGTCTCTTCCAGAGTATGGGAAGTCTCTGGGACAGGAATATATCCCTGCAGCATGTTCTGTTTATTGTGGTGACAAGGTTTAGGTCCCTAGAGTGTGTAGCTTGGAGGGATTGGGATTTCTTTAAGTGGAGTATGTCCAACAGCTCTGGGTTTGACATAGCTTTGTATGTTAGGCAGAGATTGACTCTGAGTAGGCGATATGCAACGGAGTAAAGCTGGAGTTTTTTGAGACGGTCTGCGTAAGGCATCTGTTTGAGGCCAGTAATCCTCTTTGTGAGGTATTTCTGTGGCCTTTCCAGTTGTTGTAGATGTCTTGTGAGGTACATACCAAAAGGGGTGTTGTACTCTATAATGGGTCTAATGAGTGATGAGTAGAGGGGAACAATTACCTCTTTTTTTCTGGATGAGAAACCTTTTGTGATGAGGTGAGCCACGTAGAAGGATTTCCTGACCACTGTGGCGATGTGATTATCAAAGGAGAGACTACTGTCCACCTGTGTTGCAAGGTCTCATCACATTTTCGGCATTAAGTAGACTACCATCTATGTGGGAGTTCATGGGTACAGAGTTTTTTACCAAAGGGGATGACAATACACTTTTTGGCACTGAGCTTCAGGCCATGGCTTTGACACTAGGCATCTGTCTCAGTGAGGCCCTTTTGTAGTATGTCCACATCATTAGGAGCTTTGATTATGGCTCCTAGTTTGCAGTCATCTGCAAACTTTGTTAGCCAAAGACCTTCTGTGTTAGCCTGTACTTCAGAGAAGTAGATACCAAACAGGAGAGAACCCAGGACTGAACCATGTGGTACTCCACTTGTCACTGGTCTGAAGTCAGATTTGGAGTCTGCTACTTTCACAGTGTGGGTTCTGTCTGTAAGCCAGTTGGCAACCCATCTTGTGACATAGGGATTTATACCTAGTTTAGTGAGCTTATCTATAATTCCAGAGTGGGTGATGGTGTTGAAAGCCTTGACGAGATCTAGATAAGCTGTGTGAACCACCTTACCCTCATCTATGGCTTTGATGACTGCTTCAAAGAAGTCAATCAGGTTTAGGAGGCATGATCTGCCTTTTACAAATCCGAACTGAGTAGGGTCAAGAGTTTGGAGATTACCAATGTCTTTGTTTATGAGTTCCATGATGATACGTTCCATGGCCTTGCAGACCAGGTTCGTCAGGCTAATGGGGTGGTAGTTCCCGGGGTCCGTTGTGGCTCCCCCTTTGTGGAGTGTGATAACCATCGCAGTGCGACATTCAGTGGGCACAAAGCCTGAGGTGAGGCTATGATTGAACATGGTACTTAGGTAGGGTGCCAGTTCATTCTGTAGTTCGTGTAGAATGCAGCCTGGGATATTGTCAGGTCCCATGGATGCTGTGTTCTTGGCTTTGGAGAGTGCGTTTTTTACCTGTGCAGCTGTGATTACAGGAACTTTGCATTCTTCCAGTATAGCGATGGCCCTTTAGGGGGTGAGAGGGGATTAAAGTTAGCAATGAACCTATCTGCCAGGATGTTGGCAATGTCAGTTGGTTCTGTATATTTAGTGCCATTGTTCTGTAACTCGGAGCAGATCTGAGTGTTGCCATTGAGATTCTTGACATAGCTATAGAATGCTTTGTGGTTGCCTTTAGAGTCAGTGGCAATTTTGTTTTCCTAACTAGCTTTGGAGGATTTTATGAGGGATCTCAGCTTCTTACTGAAGTTGACCAGGGAGTTCCTCCAGTCATGGGATTTTACTCCTTTTTGCAACAGTTTCTTTCTTCTGTTGTAGAGTTTGTTTATGGCAGAGGACCACCAGATTGGCTTCCTTTTTTGGAGAATAGCATCTTGGTTCTATTAGGGATAGCATGATCCATGCACTCGTGTAAATGCTTATAAAGTGCCTTTGTGTAGAATTCAGCAGTTGTACCTCTATTGTCCGTCTGCATGGGTGTCATGAAGTTTGCCACTTCTATCTTAAGAAGTGTGAAGTTGGCTTTGGAGACGTTTTTTACGGTGGTTTCCCTAATTGGGGGTGGGGGTGGGATGTGGATGTTTAGGGTGATTTGCTTTTGGTTGGATCTGACCAACAAGGAATTTACCTCTGGTGTGGAACACTGGTTGCCCATGTTGGTAATGACCAGTTCTAGGATATTCTTGCCCCTGGTGGGGGTGTGAATAAGGTGATCCAAGGCGTTGGAATTTATGAATTCCAGAAAACGTTGAGCAAAAGAGTTGGTACGTGAGTAGTTTTCCCAGTTAATGGTGGGGTAGTTGAAATCGCCCATTATTAGGGTGTTGGGTTGTATCCTAATACTTTCCAGTGTATCAAGAAATGAGGAGTGGGAATCCTGTGGCATGGTGGGGGGACTGTAGCAAGCTACAGTTTGGATTGCAGTCTTGCCCAGAGTTAGTTGCACTTGGATAATCTTGGATGCATTATGCTGTGCAACTAGCCTGGAGGTGTGGATATCCTTAATGAATATGGACACACCTCCACCTTTAGTGCTTCATTCCGGGTTAGGTGGCCGAAAGGTGTGGTATGAATTATAGCCTGGTAATGCAGGTGTGCTCTCTGGAGCTTTGAACCAGGTCTCTGTCACTGCACAGATGTCGATGTTCTCCATTTTAAGGAGTGCCTCGAGTGAGTGCATTTCGAGGTTTAGACTTCTAGCATTGAGTAGCATTACCCTCAGATTTTGCTTGCTTGTACCTGTTACGGTGGTGAATTTGTCATTTGAACCTTGCCTAAAAAAGGCACTATAGGAGCGGCAAGAGCCTTAGCCAGTATCCGGAATCCCAAGAGCGACAGGTGCAGGTCATCTCTGGCAAAGCATTGTGGTCTGTCGATCATGTCGTCCCAGGCAGACAGATACTGGATCCCCTTAGAATGTGTATTCACAAAATGCCTAGTTCCAGTCATTGATTACTACAGACTTTATGGCATTCACATTTTGATATATTTGGATAATTATCTTATCTTTGCAGACTCTTTCTCCAACTGTAAAGAATTTTAACAACTGTTCAGGAGCTTGTACCTAATCTAGAATATCAAATTGACTTTAAGAATTCTTCTGTTTTCCCATCTCACAGAATGATTTTCCTGGGATGTTTGTTGGACTGTGCCTTGGAAGAGCCTTTTTTCATCCACACAAAGAAAACATGTTTCAGCAATTGTTCCTGGGTTTTTTCAACCAGACATCTGCAAAGGATTTTCTTAGGATTCTGGGGTACATGGCATCCATGATTCCCTTGCTACCCATTGCCAGGCTATGTAAAAGGAAAATACAACAGCACAACAGATCATTCTGGACTCAACATCTACACCCCTTTTCCTTTCAGATCACAGACCTGGAATTTGAGGAGGGAGATTGAATGGGTGATAAACTGGATTCCTTGCAATCTCGGTTTTACATTTTCCCTTCCAACTCCCACTCCAGTCAGTTAACAAATACACTTCAGACCTGGCGTGGGGAGATGTTTCAAAAGGGGTAACCATATGAACTCTACAGGATCCTGTAGGCAGACAGAAGTATGTAAATACAATAGAGATATTGGCAATTATCAATACTTTGAAGGCCTTGAATCATTTCTGTTTCCCCAGGACCTTAGCAGTTGGACACTGGCAACACCTCAGTGATGTGTTAAATAAACAAATGGGATGGTACCAGATCTTGCTGCCTTTGCAGACTTGCTGTGATAGCCTGGGAGGTAGCAACTCAGCTCACTTTGATTGTTCAGTCTTCATACATTCTGTTGGAACAAAACTTCATAGTGGACAAGCACAGTGGACTAATCTAGAATATCAAATTCTGAATTCAGAAGGACCAGGACATAGCCCACAAATGGAAACTTTATCTGGGGTCTCTCAAGAATCGATCCAACTGTGGAGAGCATCTCAAGTAAATCTGTTTGCCTCCATTCTTTGCAGACATCTAAAGAAATTCTGCTCCAGGACTCCTTTCAAACAGCCTTGGAGGATAGATGCATTCTCATTCTCATGGAAGGCAATGTTCCTGCATACTTTTCTACCCTTTCTACTGATTTCTAGAGTTCTTCTAAAGATCCAGAACTTTCCAAAAATTGTGGTGGTGACTCTCTTTTGGCCAAGGCAACAGTGGATGTTCATTGTATGGATACGTGCTGCAGTAATCCTAGCTATTTGAGTTATATTCTGCTAAAGATATAACAGCTGTCCATCTTCCAAAGCTTTAAGGCAACTTCCAAAGCTGGAAATGAGCTGACTAAAAAGGCATGTTTGAGTGACAAGCCCTTCAGGACATTCCTGCTACTGAAGAGTGCTCTCTTGCCAGCTGTCAAGGATTGACAGTTGGCTAACACTTTTCTTTTGCTGGGCAAATAATTGCCCTTTGTGGGGAAAAAACTTCTACTTTACTTTTTATATCAGAAATTGTACCTTTTATGTAAAATGTTAATTTTAAAGCCAGGAAAAGTATATAAATGACTGTCATGTGACTTTTAATTACTTTCAAAGGGGAGCATCACTTTTTACCAGTCTGGTAAAAAGTTGTTAAAACTAATTTAAAACTACACTGTTGAGGTAAAAGTTGTGTTACTTTACTTGTGGGGGCTGGGATATGTGTTACATTTTTTACTGTGTTCAAATGGGGAAACAGCTACTTTTTTACCACTTACCTGTTTTACCAACTACTGCTGCCAGGCTTCCCCAGGAATCGGGTATCTTTCTCAGCTTAACCATGGATGAACCTGCCAGTTCTTCTGTTCTTCCTTCTTCCAGTCACAAAAAGAAGACAATTACTAAACAGCTCAGCTATGACTACTTCTGGTTCCTCAGACCATTCATCTTTTTCCCTAGCTCCCTCTAGTATAGTCCCTACTTGGGACAAGGGACAGGGAGTACAACTCTGCCTAGCCAGAATGTTATGCCTATCCCTGGGGATATTTTTGCTGACTAAAAGTAGGTCTACTTCTTCAGAAATTCTTATCAAAAGAAGAAAAAACAGACATTTTTCTTCTGTCTGTCACAGTAGACAGGAGTGATTTACTAGGCTTAGCTTAGTTTAGCGTTTAGTTCAGGCTCTGGACCCTTCTAGATTAGTTGTTTCTTCTTAAAGAAAAATAGATTATTTTCTGAACAGGTTCAAGTTTATAAACTACAAAATGATTGTGAAGGGACAGATTCTTGTCTGCTTAAGATTCTTTTCAGATTCTGAACAGAATGTGGTTTCTGCCAGTCTCTTTGGAGTATTTCTCTTTCTCTGAAATTATTAACAGAATAAATCAGTTCTTTCAGTGGGACGATAATGACATTCTACTGTTTCTGAATCATGATTTATTACAACTACATTTTCCAGAACCTATTCCGACACCGCTTGTTCATTCAGCTCTGGGGGATGCTTTTGTCACAGCCTGTAAGTTGCCAGTATGCTGCCCCCCAAAAAACTGATAGATTGTATAAAGCTCCCCAATCTTATAAGTCTTTATGCACTCATCCCAGATCAGACCCCATATATTGCTTTAGTGAGCCCAGCTGCTATTATACATTTGGTTAATACCAGTCCCTCTCCTGACAAAGATGGGAACACTTTTTTACATATGTGGGGGGAAAGTGTATTCTTCCTTAACTCTTGCTATTAGAATTATCAGCTGCCAAGCTTGTATGTTAACATTTATGCTTGCTTTATGGCATCTGTTTCCTCTTCTGAGGAGAAAACTTTGTTGAATAACCTGATTGCTTCTGTGTCTCAAGTGGTTGCCCTCTGTTTCAAAATGTGTTTCTGATTTTGCTGATGCCACTGAAACTAACATGAGAAGGTTTGTTTGGTTGCATTGTCAGAACCTTTTAGAATGTATCAAAAATGAAAACTGGAACTCTTCTTTGGATAGAGGATTAGCTTGTGGACCATCTGCTGTAAAGGTTCTTAAAAAGTGTAATGAAAGAAGTTAACTGTTTCAAGGAATCTCTCAAATGTTTCAGCTTTCCTTCTCTAAGTTTACCAAGGGATTTAATACTACCCCTACAATAATTCTTTAAAAAGCAAACTAAACAAACTCAGAAAGCTGCCGGTAAGCAAATATTTAAAAAAGCAATGGTAGGGAGTTTCCAAAAAGGAAGAGGACCCCCCAGGACAAAAGACAGTCTAATAAGTCTGAATGACTATCTACAAGACTTCCATCCTCCTTCCCACCCTGGCAAACCCTTAATCCTTCCAGAAGGTCTGAACTTCCATTTGTCACTTTGGCAACAAATAGTTTCAGACAAATGGGCTCTGAGAGTAATCAATTAAGGTTACAAATGGCAGTGGGAGTCTCTATCCCCTTTTTGAGGGTTGCTGTCCCATCCACAAAACCAAAACTCCTCTTTTCCCCTCCAGTCATTCAGCATCTGCTATTTCAGGGTATGATTGAAGCTGTCCTTCTTTCTCATTTAGGAGAAGGATTTTATTCAGGAATAGTTCAGGTGCAAAAGAAAGAAGATTCTTGGAAACCAGTTCTGGATCTTTCCTTTCCTTTCTGAAACTATTTGTGATAGTGCCGAAGTTCAAAACTTTGTCCCTTCACAATTTGTTACCTTTATTCCCCAGTTGAGTTTTCTGGTGACTTTAGGTTGAAACGATGCATATCATCACGTTCCTGTAGATCCAGATTTCAGATATTTCTTACAATTTTCTGGGTCTAAGTCACATTATCAGTTCTCAGTATTACCCTTGGGTCTAGCCACTGCTCCAAGGGTATACACTAAGTGTCTAATACCCATGATAGCCTATTTCAGACTGTATGGTAGTACATTTTTCCTTATTTAGAAGACTTGAAAAGAATCTTTTTTGAGGAACCAGGAATCTCACCTAGGTAAGAGATTTCCTACACAGTCTGGGGTTCCAGATCATACAAAAGTCTTTCTGACGATTCCTGACAGAATTGTTTTCCTAGGGTATCTCAAGACATCTCAGTTCAGAGTTTTTCTTCCAAAGCAAAACATACATCTGTATCTAGATCTATTACTGAGGTCTTCCATTTAGATTACTGTCTCAGCCAGGGAATTTCTCAGTACTCTAGGTCTCATGGCTTCTATGATTCTCATGGGTCTATATCACTTTGTCGAAGTGACATTCAATGAATGGCATTTCATCAAAAATGCTGTTCATCAAATTTCACTCATGTGGGGGGCTCTACCCCCCCCCACACCCTAGCTAATTATATATACCAACTCTAAGATCATACAGTAGGGACAGGGCAAACTTCCTGATCCTCACTGTACCTCAATCTCAGTATGAACAGTTCAACAAACAGCATGTTCGATGAAAGTGCACTGAAACTGCCGTTCGCTGAATTGATTTTTCACTGAACTGACAGGGACCCGATTCTTTGTATAGTACCAACATCAATATCCCCTGACATTCCAGATTCCAGTTTTGGGGTTTATGCTAAAAGAGATTTTTTGGTGGAGACACCAAATTTGTCAGAATCCAGGTCTCCAATTCTCTCTCCCAGCTCTAGCGCAGTCTGTCACAAATGACACTTCAGGCTTTGCTTAAGAAGCAGTGTTGATAGGGATAAAAGTGCAGGGTCCTTGGAACAAAAAATACAGAAAACACATACTCATAAAAGTGATGTTGGCACTTACAAATGCTGACAGCTCTGTCAGTCATCTGTGGTCCCCAAGACCTCTTGAAGTATTTACAGACAACACCACAATGATGTGGTACATGAACAAGCAGAGGGGAACCAGATCTTACTCTGTCTAGAAACTAGCCACGGTAGCCTGAATACAGCTTTTCAGCACAATCTCATTCAACATACTTCTTACATTCTGTCAGAGCAAAAGTGTGGAGCAGACATGCTGAGCAGGACAAGGTCAAACCCTCATGAATGGAAATTGAAGCAGAGGTCTTCCATGAACTGATCCAGCTGAGAGTGTTTTGAATTACAAGCTGTTATAGTGATTCATCCCTACCTTGTTTTCCTTAGGGCAGGATTTTATTGAGAACAAATCCTAACATTATACTTAAAGTGGTCTCAGAGTTTACTTTAAGCCAGACAATTAATCTCCCAGTTTTCTTTCCAAAACTTAAGAACAAAGGGAAAATGATTGCTCACATTCTAGGTGCTTGCATGCAGCTCAGATATTATCTATACAAAACTAGAAACTTCAGAAAAGAAGATGAGCTGTTTGTCTCCTATGAAGGTAAAAGGAAAGGTGGTTGTCTCATGCTATTGCCTTTTGTTATACTCACCCATAATAATCCATTTACAAGCAGGCAGGATTATAGTTTATTCCAAAATGGCTTTGGCTTCCTCTGTGGCTTTATGAAAAGGGCTGGACTATAGAAGTATTCTGAAGGCAGCAAAATGGTCATGTTTTTACAAACCTCTACAAACTGGATTCCTTTTCCAGATCCAGAACAGGCATTGCTAGGGCAATTGATCAGGAACTCCTGAGGTATTAATTTTTTTAGCCTCTGGCCTTTTTCTTCCTTAAGCTATAGTAATTACCCATATAACTTAGTTTATGGCAGTAGTGATCTATGCTTGAACAATGTACAGTTATGTAAGTAAGACTTACCATAAGAGTGTAGCCTCCCCTCCTGCCAGCCCGCAATCATCATCAACCCGTTGTTTTGCCACTTTTTACACAGTGTCCCCACCATTCTTGATTCAGAACACTCTCCTACCCCCTCTGACAGTTATGTCAGAATGTCACAGGTCTTCTCTAAAACAGTCCATTAGAGCCATAGCTATGATTTGGTAAAGTGGGCAGCTAACCTGGGCACAAATTGTCAGAGGGCATGATATGCAAGTGCTGATAATGTGGGACTGCAGTATAGCACTGTTTTATGAAGTTGTGAGGATATTGTGGATTCATAGATGAATGTCGATAATGCATTTACAGCCTGGCTGAAGTGCGTAGCATGACATGATTGAAAAATAGTAATTATAAGAAACTATTTGTAACAATTTTTAGCAAGCAGCTTTCTACATTTTTTAACTTTGAAAATACATTTTTTTTTCTTCACTCCTGAACTTTGAGTTGAGAGTGGGGTGCCAGTTTAGGGATCTGAACAGACCACTAGATGAGCTATCTAAGGTTCATCCTTCTCTTGGATGTCCTAGTCACTTCTTGTCTTCTTCCCGTCTTTTCCAAATCTGCCTTATCAGATTGCCTACTGCTTTCCTGCATGTGACTAAACCACAGTAAACTGTTCTCTTTAAACTTTTGTACAGTTTGGCTATTTTTCTGCATTAATGTCTTCATTTCTTCATGTGTCACATAGTTTGTATCCTTCTTCTCATCTCAGGCACTTCTATCTTCATTATTGCAAGCCTCCTCAGCTGCTCTTCATTCACAGAAGCACTGGTCACACCATTGTTTTCAGCTTCTTCAGCATACACCTGCCACACACTACCCTGACACTTATTGCTAGTTGGATGTAGTACCTCTCATTCTAGCTTTTACCTCCCCAGTAAGACTTGCCTTCTCCTCAGAAACACCTCCCACACACTATAAACTGTTAACCTGTTCCACTATTTCCCCATCTATCTCAGTTTTCATTTTTTTTCTGATTTCCCCATTTGCTGACATAACTGGTGTTTTGTCTGTACTTAGTCTCTCAAATCCTGTGTGCCTTCAGTTTTATGTCTCAGTCCCATATCATTTCCTGAAGTTCTTGTTCAGATTCTGCATGTAGTGCCACATCATCTGCATTGTTTACCTGTCCTCTGTGACCTGTTTGTTGATGTAGTTTTTCACAGTTTAATTTCTCCAAGTATTTTGGGTTTCTAATACCATGACAGGAATGGACCCCATTCCTAAGTCAGGGTATGCTTAGTCTTCAAGAAATTAGTACCGTGTCGGTTTTTGATGTTAGCCAAGTGTGCTCTTCTCAGCACCAGCTATGTGCCTTGAATTGCTTCTGTCTGTAATTTATATGGAGTTACATGTACTGGTAGCATATATAAGTATGACTTAAATTCTTGTTATTAGATCCATTGCTCTGACTACTATTGGAACTGTCTGAATATCATTCTTTCACATTGCTTTCTTTTTTGCCTGCAAATCCTGATATTGTATGACTTTGTGTCCTTCTGTATATATGGCACTGTAACCACTAAGTATAGCAATTTCAAGGATCAATGCAACTTTTATCTTTTTTCATGGACTACTATATCTGATTTTCTTACATCTATTTTTAAACTGCTGGTATTGGGTGACCAGATGTGATGTACACTTCATCATTCTCTATAATGCTTTGTGGTTCATTTTTCCAATGCTTCTCAGATACTTCTATATTGTAGTGTTTGCACAATCCCCAATGCAGCAATCTTGCCTTATTGTTGTACACTTCATTATACAGGCCCTCTGCCATGAGTGTATCACACCCAGCAAGATATACAAATGTTTCCAGTTCATTTTTACAGCCTCTTCATTTGTCTGTTTCCCCTACATATTCAGTGGACTTTGTAAACCAATGTGTACATAGTCCATTATCCTAGGCTGCCATTAGTAACACTTTTCTTTTGGTTTCTATTTACCTCTCCTTAATTATTCCTGTATCAAATCTTAGTCAACCTGCCCCTCTAAGAAACAAAAGAATCAAAGCTAATACTGCTCCTTGGCTGCCCAGAGAAACCAAATAAATCTTGCATCAGAGGGACAAATCCTGGAAGCTTTACCAGAAGAATAAAATGCCTATTACCCTACTCCAATACACTCAACTCCACAACCATGTAAAAAAAACTTATCACCATGGACAAAAAAAAAAACCTGCTACAATAAGCTTCAGTCCAACAGTGTTAAAAACCCTAAACAGTTCTGGAAATCAGTTAATTCCCTTCTCCATCCAGGCTCCAGGAATAATCCCTGCCCTGACCCAAGTATTACTGACATTGAACTAAGCGCAAATTTCAACTCATTCTTTACAGAAACTATTGCTAACCTAACCAAAGCATTCCCAAACAACAATCCACATATCCCTCATTCTTCACCTTCCAACAACCCTAATAACTTTCCCTTCATATTCAAGCTCAAACCGGTCTCAACCAATATTATAAAAAGGCTCCTATCCAAACTAAAGCCATGCTCTAATGCCTCTGACAACATACCCTCCACCTTCCTCAAATGTGCTGCTGATGGTATTGCACTCCCAATCTGCATCTTAATAAATAGATCCTTAAAAGAATCATATGTACCCAAACTCTAGCGTTCAGCCTACATTCTTCCTCTTCACAAAGGAGGCAAAAACACCAATATTTCTAATTTTCGCCCCATTGCCCGACTCTCTCCAATCTCCAAAATTCTAGAAAAATGTGTCCACCACCAACTCATGCCTTTCTTAATCCAGAATCAACTCCTTACACCCACACAATACGGCTTCCACCCTGGCCATAGCACTATAACTGCCCTGCTCTCCTTCCTAGAAACTGTCAATCAAGCCCAAGATTCCAGACTCCTAGTATCCACAGTTCTCCTTGATCTCTCTAAAGCATTTGATACTATTTCTCACAATCACCTTCTCTATCATCTCTCCAACCTTCATCTCTCCCCTAATACTTTATCCTGGTTCTCCAGTTACCTGTCAGACAGATCTCAAGCAGTCAGATGGAAGAACTCCACCTCTTCCTTCTTACCGACACCCACCGATGTACCTCAGGGGTCCATCCTCGGACCTATGCTTTCCAACATCTTCATTAATAACCTTCACACTGCCATCCCTGACACAACAGTTATCCAATATGCAGATGACTCAACTTTAGTCTGTGCTGCCTCCAGCCTTCCTGAACTACTGACTAAAACCCAAACTGCATTTTCAATCACTGAGAACTGGATGCACCAAAACCACCTCTCTCTCAACTCAAATAAATCAAAAATATTACTTTTTCCTCCCTCCAGGGCTTTCTCTTATGACAAAAATGCTTTCAAAGTCCTTAGCCAAACAAACTCTGCTATAGAAGTGGTCCTTTGTGCAAAACTTCTTGGTATTACCATAAACGAACACCTCAAGTTCGATATCCACATTCAACAAAACATAAAGAACACCCTCCAAAAATGAGGTATGCTCTATAGGAATAATTCCTTTCTCTCCAACTCCACAAGGCATACCCTGGCAACTACCTACCTTCTACCATCCTTATTATATGGAGCCCCTCTTCTAACAAATCTGACTTCTTCCATCACCTCCAAACTTGAAAATTGCTGTAATAAGATCTCTAAATTTGCCACTAAATCCAAAACCTCCACTCATCATTGCCTTAACCTACAATCTCTGACCTGGCTAGAACTCTCTAACCACCTAGACTTCCTACAACTAACCACTGCTCACAAACTAATATTTCATCCAGATAAATGCCCAGCCCTAACAAACATCCTTCCCCCATACATCCCAAATAGATCTCTGAGATCTGAACACCAACATTTAATTTCTATCCACAAACCCAAACGACCTGCTGGCCAGCTTCTCCTCTCTTTCTCTCCCTCCTTCACTTAGGACTATACCAAACTCAGAAACCTTCAAAACCCAGCTTTTCTCATACATGTCATCCAAATGGAAATGTTCCTGCTTTCACCCTACCTAAATTCAAGGGAATTCCCCAAGGAGTTCTTCATATTCCTCGCTCCCACCCTCCCTCCAACTCATATTTCTATTCTCCTAGAACAGACTCAAGCTCTCAGTAATTGACTAAGCAAGCTCTCACTTGATTTCAAGTATGTATATAATGTAAATAACAAATTACTTCTATTGACTGCACATCAAGTATATACCTTACATATTTGAATTAACTACATGTAAACGGTCTTCCCTCTACTAGAATAATAATGCAAGAACCTTAGATCTTTCATTATAAAGACAGTTGATCATGCTTGCTAACTATGCTGTATGCATTGCATTTCCTTACTGTATGGATATTGTATTGTATATGTATTATACCTTAATAATTATGTAACCCTTACTGTATTGCTAATGAAGCTTTTCTCCCCGGGCCTCCACTGAAAATGGGCACTTTCAGGCCCAGTGGACGTCCCCAGTAATCAAACTGAAAATAAATAAATGTTGCTCCAGGAGAAATTTGTGCTTGCCATTATATTTTTGAATTGTCCACATTTCTTTCCTTCTCATCTGATTCTTTTCCTTATATTCTTTCTTTTGTGTTTTCTTGGCTCAGTTGTTCTCTGATTTTTATTTACTTCTGGTATGATTTCCATTCCCATTTGACATCAAAATGCTTCTTCTAAACAAGCAAAGATGTCATTTTAGACATATTCTCCTCAGGTTTTAAAATTTTCACTATATTTGGATCTGATGAGGTCAGCAGATGTGTGTGCAGTTCTGCAATTACAAGTCTTTTACGTGTAATCAATTTCAAGATGTCCATAACTCCTTCAGTGTGAGGAATATATAATCTTGGTATGCACTGAATTTTTTATATCATTTGATAAGCATGAAGCATTTTTCTTGTTTCCTGTGCAGTTGCTCTTATAATTTTTGGAATCAGCTGATCATCCCAAACCTGCAAGTCCATCATGGTGTGACATTGCTTGTGTTAGATTCTCCCCATTAATTCATTCACTTCACATGTAATCCATATAGGTAATCCATAACTTCAGTTTCTATTTCTTTAATTTGTACCTTACTAATTCTTATTTCTTTGTTCCCCGTTTGTTTTCTTATTTTGTTGTATTGTGAAATGTTCGTATCCATGTGTCTTTGTTTGCATTTCTCTTGAAATATCTTTGGAGCTGCTTTTTTGTATTGATTAGTTTAGCTTTCTCTTTTGCATAAAAATTACACCATAACTGATTTATTTTTCTTTCATATGTCTGTTTTTTTTATACCTTTTTAAATGTTCAAGGTTCATTACATTTTTGCACTTCCTTGTCACTTCTTCCCAGGCAGCCCAAAATTCCTTTGCCTATCTAATGTTTCTCATAGTTATTTTGTACTGATGAATGCAATTTTTGTCTCTGAAGCATTTGACAGTTTTCTTCTGCAAGTATTTTAATTTCTGTTTTAATCGTGCTGCATACCCTTTGCCTGTAAATTCAGGTCTTCTTGCGTAATAGTAACAATACATAATTTCTTCCTTATCCTCAATAGTCCACTTTTGTCACCTTTATTGTTCTTTTTTGGCCTGTCAATTTTTGTGTTTTTTGTGGACTACTTCCTCCTTCTACAACAGGGGGCCCATCTTCCCCCTGTGCCTGACCTAACTTTGTTGTAGAAATGTTTCTGTGTCTTTCGGATTGTGCACTGCCTTTTTTTCCAGTCCTGCATACACCAGAATTGGTCACTTTTTATCCTTGGACTTCTGTGCACAGCTGTCTTCATAGGATCATAGGAGGTTATTAGGCTAATGGCCCTGGGGCCCTTACAAGCCTAGCCAAGAGTTTATCCCCAAAATGAAACCTCAGTCAGCACCTGTCAGTGAGGGACACAGGTGGAACCCTTGGGACAATTTTGTGGTTTCACTTCCATTCATCAAGGTTGCATTTGAAGAAGGTCAGCGAGGTGCTCTGTTTGACATGTATGGGAAGTCTATTCCAGAGACGGGGCAGCCTCTGGGAGACAAACCTGTCTCTCCAGCAGGTTTTGTTGATGTTGCATATTAGATTCAGGCCTTTTGAACAGGTAATGTGTAAGGACTTAGACTTATGGATATGGAGCATCTCTAGTAGGGCAGGGTCCAAGATTGCCTTGTAGGCAATTTTTTTATTTTTTAACCTGCCTTTCCCCATGATATATGTTATACAGAATACAGTCTATATATTATTATCATAGTAGTCAGATTTTGTAAAAAAACAGGGTCCACCGTCTGAAGGTACTCACCAGACTTGAGGATGAATTCAGTTAAAGCAGTTCTACTGTCCTTTTCTTGCTGATTTCATTTCTTCATTCAGACATGAATATGGGCTTAGAACTGAACTCTGCTGAACTCCCACAGGAAACCCCTGTGAGAGTCTGAACACTATTCATCCTTGTGTCATTGGATTCTTTCATTGCTTGCACTAATAATACCAATGTTTATGGTATTTCGAACCATCAAAGGACTGCCCAAATCTTTTTTTTTCTTGAGAGCTTGCCTTATGCTTTGTTCAAGTATAGGAGTGTCCTGTTAGACACTTTCTGTCCTCTTCAGTTTTTTCTTCAGTGTCTGTCTCACTACAGATTTTGGGTCAGTTGTATTGCATTCTGCTCTGAATCTGAACACTTCATCCCCCATCATTGGGTCAATTGTACTGCATTCTGATCTGAATCTGAACACTTCATCCCCCATCTTACTTTCTAGTGTTCTACATATTCATCGTTCTTGAGTTTGCACATTCTTTCTGTGTCTGTGTGGGGTTCTTCTCACCTCCTAAAAATGTGCTGAGTATTTCTATTTCAGGGATGGAAGGTACTACATTCAAACACAGCCCTGCCAGTTGAGCTTGAGAATTCTGTCATTAGAATGCACCCAAAAATGAAAGGAGCCATGGTCAACAGCACAGATTCTAGGTGGTCCTCTTGGGGGGAAGGAGAGTCATGTGGACCCACCATGTTAGCCATTATCTGTGGTTCACAGTATCTCTAGGTAGGAGAGCAGAGACTATAGACTGTGTGCTGCATCAATCCAGGCACTGAGCCGTGTATAAACAGGCTGTAGATAATCTGATCATGTTGACCAATGTTGCCAGTACTATTTGTGCACATTTAGCTCATGCAGGTACACATATCCATACTGCCAGTCTTATAAAAGTTGAAGTCCTATTCAAGAGTGAACATCCTTAGGAAGGTAGTAAACAATTAGCTTATCACACACTTACAGTGTACTGTGTACCTCCACAGAGCTGTCTGTGTGCCCAGAAAGTGCTGCTGTTCCTCATAGTATTGTTGTCCAGATATTCAGCATAGCTTCTCAGAAACTGTACAACGTAGCATACAGAATTGTACCATGCTTTAAAACAATACACATTTATAACTCTTTGTGTGAAATATAGACATTATGTGATGTTGAATAGGTCGATATGGTCTTACAAAGTATATAGCAAAGGAGACCCTCAAGATGCTCTTTCCCATCAACCAGTGGTAATGTGGGACTAACAATGTCCCCCATTAAGTAGATTTTTTCTCCACATATCCCAGGTGAAAATTTTTAATCACCCGTCAAGTCAACCACTGGTTTTGTAAGTTGCTAGGGAAGTATTCTTCTTGCTATGCAAGAGCAGCATTACCACTGGTCCTCTTTAGGGGAAATTTTTCAAGGAGTGCTGGGTTAGGCGTAACATGAAAGGCTAAGGAGAGATCACCCATCAGACATTGGTACAAAACTGGAAAGAAGGACAGGGCTTTTAATATGTCAGAGCAGTTAAGCTTACTGAGACCTGAGATTCTTTTTTAATGCGGAAACATTGAGGCCTCTCAGGTTAGTTTAGCAACTTAATGAGGTATATGCTGAACAGCTCATTATATTTATTGATGGACCTAATAATGGGGAGTAAAGTAAGACTGTAACTTTTTTGGACCTTGAGGAGAGACCATGTAGGAACAAGTTTTATAAGACAGCCATTCTAACCACAACAGATACTTGATAATCAAAGCAATGTCTACTGTCAGCACTGATGACTATGTGATGTCCCTCCTCTGGGCCAGCAATCAGGGAGCCTCAATTCTCACCACTGACACCGGTGGGGAATGTTCACTGAGAAAATAATAGATACACAGTATTTTCAGATGCAGCTGTCTGCACCAAGTACAATTTCCCTTAAGAGCACACAGGGAATGCAGACTTCAGTCCTAGGGCTGGGCTTTCTCTCCAGGCCCCAAATAAGACTCCCTACAGACACAGCTATAGAGTTAAGTCCTTAGCTGGGTGTTCCAAGTCAAGTCCTCCACCACCTCCTCTGCAAAATCAGTGCTCTCAGTTTCTCTTTTTAAAGCAGCTGACACACACACACACACACACACACACACACACACACACACTCTCTCTTTATGATTTGATTTTCACACACACACACACACACACACACACACACACACACACACACACACACACACACACACACACACACATGAGCATGCATGCACACACACACACACACACACACACACACACACACACACACACACACATACACACACACACACACACACACACACACACACACACACACACACACACACACACACATACACACACACACACAAAACACCTGGGAAAGGCTGGCACAGTTTACTCGCTTTGCCACCTCCACCCAGATTATAAGGTAGATTCACTGTCACCAGCCAGCTACTTTAAGGCTTTTACCAGGGTATCCAATTACTCTCAGTAAAATTAATACTTATACAAATGGTAATGTTCAACCAAGCAGCAAGACTTTCGGGACCGTACAGCCACAGTGCCACTAAATATATGCAAGTACTCTCAAAGGTTAAATATTTTCTAAAAGACTGGCCACAATGAAAAGTATAGATATATTTAATAATAAATAAAATAGAAAACATGAAAATATTGAATATTTATTTACAATAATCACCAAAGCTTCAATCACAGGAAATATAAAAAACACCACCAATGGAAAGACTCAGACAGATACAGAAAAAAACAACATTTAACTAATCTCACTATGTTTTCCTAAATGACTGAAGAATTACTGTTCCCTACTTATTTACTAGAGTAGGATAAGATGAAGTTAAATGAGTGTCTCTTGTCAGGTCTAATAAAGTGCTGAGTGTCTCTGTCACCTCTCTCACTAGTACCAATACAATTTCAGTGCTGGCTACAGGATGAAATCACATCTGGTCACCTGACTCTGTAGTTCCCTTCCCACACTATCACCTCACTAGATACTGAGCCATGATTTGGCACAAGTGTGTCATGATACACACAAAGAACTTTAGCCAAAGGCTTAATACAGCATCTGGAAGCTCTAAAACAATTCCAACACTTCTACCCTTCCTGTCGAAAGGCTTTTTATAGACATTATGTCTCTGGCTGCATTCAGACCTGTGAGATAGAATCTTTATGGCCTAAACCAAGTCATTTACTTTCAGGCTATTTTTCTCAAGGTTAGCTGGGCTAAGCTTAACCCCTTCCCTTTCAGTATCCTCTGTTAAAATATATACATTTCAGCAATTACAACAATACAGCCTGACATACATGTATATTTATTTTCTGTCCAGCAGGACACACTGTTGATACATTTTTAACAAATGCAGCTTTACAAATACATTTTTAACACAACCAATTGTTTTAGAGCTTCCAGATGCTGTATTAAGCCTTTGGCTAAAGTTCTTTGTGTGTATCATGACACACTTGTGCCAAATCATGGCTCAGTATCTAGTGAGGTGATAGTGTGGGAAGGGAACTACAGAGTCAGGTGACCAGATGTGATTTCATCCTGTAGCCAGCACTGAAATTGTATTGGTACTAGTGAGAGTGAGGCACTCAGCAAGGCAAAAACTGCACCATGGCTTTCTATAGAGTCTAAACTCAAAATTACCCTTAGAAACAAAGCATGGGCTTTATGGCATTCTTCTAAAGACCCTCAAGATCACATTAAATGCAGGCAATCCAGGAATGAAACCAAAAAAATCAATTTTACAAGACAAAAAACAATACTACTGTAATTTACAGACAGTAAATCAAAATAACCCTCAGAAGTTTTGGGCAGGTTTAAATAATCTACTACATCCTGGACAAACTTCAACCCCAATCCCTGCTGCTACTATTGATAAAACCCCTGAAGATGTTTCTGATAGTTTTAACCAATTACTGAGACAATTCAAGCCCTAGCTAGCCAACTACCTCCTAGCTCCCCTGGTCCTGAAAGTAGCACCCCTAGAAACCTACTCGCGTTCAGCTTCCAACCAGTCGCCACTTCACTTATCCGTACCTTGATCAAAAAATTAAAACCCACTACACTTTCTGCTGATCAACTCCCTGCCGAGTACCTACAAAAATCAGCTGATGCTATTGCTTACCCCGTCTCAATACTAATCAATCGAACCATAGTAGAAGCTAAAATTCCCACCATCTGGAAAATATCCTATGTAATCCCACTTTACAAAGGAGGCAGCTCTACTGAATTCTCCAATTATAGGCCAATAGCTATACTCTCTCCACTTGCAAAGATTATGGAAAAATGTATTCACAGATAACTCATGCACCACCTAATCCAGAATCACCTTATGGCAGACACTCAGCATAGCTTCCTTCCTCATCACAGCACTACTTCAGCCCTCCTAGCCTTTACCAACACCATAAACCATAATTGCAACAATAATTATATATCTTCAGCCCTCTTTTTGGATCTTTCCAAGGCATTCGATATGGTTGATCACCAACTTTTAATCCACACCCTGCAAACATTTTGTGTAGATACTGGAGCCCTCCAATGGTTTCAATCCTACCTTAATGGTCGACAGCAGGCTGTCCTCTGGCAGAACAAACTCTCTAACCTTCTACCTAACACCCTTGGACTACCACAAGGCTCTATACTAGGGCCCTTGCTGTTCTCCATCTTCATTAACGACCTTTATACTGTCATCCCAAAAGTCAGCTGTATCCAATATGCTGATGACTCTACTCTGATTTGCTCAGCCACATCTCCAGTAGAGTTATGGTCAGCTACCCAGACCACCTTTAATACAATAGAAAACTGGCTTTCTGAACATCATCTGATCCTAAATCCCAAAAAAACTAAAATGCTGTTATTTTCACCAACACGTAGGTCTACCACTTTCACCTTTACCATAAAATCAAATGATGGCACAATAATCTCCCCTGACCCATCTACAAAACTATTAGGTGTCATCACAGACAATAATCTAAAATTTGACCTACATGTTAACCAAACTATCAAAACCATCAATAAAAAACTAGGGTCACTTTACAGAATAAAAGCCTTCCTAACCCCTCCAGCTAAAATTGCCATAGCTCGCTCTCACCTTCTTTCAACCCTTCTGTATGCACCCCCTCTACTCTCAAATTTAAACAAGACTGTCCTTAACAAACTCTCAATTTGCTACAACCACATTGCCAGGTTTGCCACTGGGCTGCCTTTTAGGACACATCATTGCATCAATTTAAGTCAGCTTGGGTGGCTTGAACTACCCAGCCTAATCCAGTATAACCAACTGATTATGGCCTATAAAATCCTCTATAATGCGGGCAATACTCCTGCACTTAAAAATATTATCACCCCCTATAACAATCCTAGACCGCTTTGATCCTCTAACAAACTACTAATTCAGACTAGCAAAATTAATAATACAGCCGTTGATTCTCTCTTTGCAAACTCTGTAAGTAGATCCTGGAACTCTCTTCCAGCTGATATTACCTTACTTTCCACCTTAGGTCAATTTAAAACTAGACTCAAACAACATTTGTCACTTAACTGGCTATGTCAATGTATCAAGCCTGGCTAACTCTCTTTAGAATGTGTAAAAATCTGTTAACCAGTTTACTGTGTAATTTAATTTAATCCTGACTTGTGCTCAGGATTAACTGTAACCTGTGGAACTTGTTTAACTTGCTTACTTATGTAATCTCTGTAAATAGTCTGTTTGTAATATGTAATGCTTGTATTATGTAATGCTGTATCTGCTTACCCTTGGAGCTTTTCTCCCCGGGCCTCCGCTGAAAATGGACATGCATCCAGTCGGACTATCCCGGTCAACAAATGTAAAATAAAATAAATAAATAAATCTGTACAAATCAGTTTGATATTCAAATGACATATAATTCTTTACAAAACTCCAGCTAGCTATGCTAGCATATGTTACACCTGCACTGCCCCACTCTCTCTAGCAGAGCTGGCACTATCTTACATCATTACTGACCGTGTTAAATTTAAGTGGAAAGTGGTGTTGTTGACAGATTTTTCAAAGGAACCTTTGTTGCATTATTGTCATTTGTTTGTAATCCCAGGATTAACATGCCAAACATTTGTCTTGTTCAACTCTTGCTACAGAATTTCAGTATCAGAATGGAATTTGATAACGGACATGATTTGCAATCATGTACAAACTTGGTTAACCAACATCCTGAGATAAGAAGTATATACCAAAGGTACACGTCAATGAAAGGCTTTAATCTGATATTATCAGTTTTCATTCTGTCTTTAACTGTTGGGTTCAGATCCAATCCTTAGCTCTGACTCGGACATTACTTTAGCTCATGGCCACCAAAAAGCTCTCAAGCTCCTCCTTTACCCATAATGCACCAACCTTTAACATACCCCAGATCTCAATTAGACACCTTCAGCTGTCGCGCAATGGATAAAATGATGTTTCTTCAACTTTTTATTTATCAATAATAGTTTATTGTGTTCCTTTCTATAAATCCTCCCTCTTCTTACACTCAGTGTAGTCCTTTTGTACCATTGTTGGTAGTTGCTGTTTCTTCTTTTTTCCAGTCTTTACACTGCTTTAGTGTAATTTTTCATACCATAGTGATATTTCTTTCTTTATTTCCTTTTACTATATAAACCAAAAAACACAAGGAAACTGTGCCAAATGAAAACTCCAAACTCAAAATCCAAACAGTCACTGCATTTTTGTCTTTCTCGTCTTTCGAAAATGCGATGACTAAGTTAAGTGATTATGGCATTTTTATTTTGTTCTGTAATAAAGCTGAGTGACTTAAATTTGTGGATTTCTATTGCTATTCTTCTTCCAAGTGCCTTTTATTAGGATTTTCCTATATAAAAACAACAAAAAATCCTTTAACTTTTTTGTATTTTGTAGTTTAAGATGTTAGAAAAATGCCCTTCTGGTTTTGAGAAGTACCAAAAGTGCAGGTGAAAGTTGACTTTGTCTGGCAAACATTCTTTATGTGTCTATTGTTTGGCCCCAGACCACCTGCAAGTAGACTGTCAAATATGTAAAAGCTTCAATCCATGTGCCATTGCAGACCAAAAAAAATCAACTTATTTTGAAAGGGTTACTCACTACATCTTTCTTTGAGGCTACTGCTGGAGCTCTACCCTCCAAGTCAATATCTAAGGAGCCTTCCACTAAGTCTTCTAGACCTTCAGGGCCCTTGATTCCTTCATCCACAGAGCAGCCAAAGAAAAAAACATGAATTGGCTCTGAAGCCTACCTGTATTATTTCAGTGTTGGATCCGACAATGGCCTCCTCAGATCCAAGTTCTTCGGATCCGAGGTCCTTAACAATCACTAGATATTCACCCAGTATTGATCTGGCACCTTTTAAAGTACCTTTTCCTTTTATGGAACATCAGAACTCTGCGTCCCCATCCTTTGCTTCCTCTCATTCTTCCAGAGGTCTGACCAAAGTCGATGTGGACAGAATGATGAGAAGATTTCTCTTGGTGCAGATACAGATCGGGAGTTCTCCCAGATCCTACCCCTTTGAGTCTGGAAGGCATAGTTCACAATACTCTATCTCTCCCTTGACTCCTTCTCTGATCTGTCCATCTGTTTCAGAGCCCCTGGATCTGAGTATGCCTCGACTGTCTGGTTTGGATCGAAAGATATTTGTATCTTCGGCTCTGATGAAGTCTCTGAGCTGTCCAGCTCCAACATTTTTGGAGCCGGATGACTATCTGAGTCATAGCATCCCTGCCAGATCCGAGGTGTTAGAGTCAAATCCAAAGTTGTCAGAGCTGTCTCTGACCCTTGGAGCCTTGGCACTGTACAGCTTGAGTCTGACATTCACCTTAGGTTGATTGCCCTCAGGGAAGATGGGACCGATGGGGCAGGAATGTGACTTCTTGGCTCCATTGTCTGCTTTTTCCCAGGGTGTTTTGCCTTGGAGGTGGTGGAGAGAGTTTTCTGTACTTCAGCAAGATGGGCAGTCTCTCCCTCCTTGGATCTTCCCTCTGGATCCCAGACATCTCTATGCCTTGAGCCACATAATTCTATGCCACAGGGACAGCCAGCTCAAAGTCTCCAGTCTACTCAGCAGGGTATTACAATCTTCTCCAACACTTCACCAGAGTGTGCCACCAAGGAAGTCCCTAGGAAGAGGAAGTGCAACAGGAGGCACTTTGAGTCCCCTTAGGAGTCCATCCCCAAAGATACTGATTTTGATGAAGGGGAAGGCTCTCCAAGATCACCACCCAAAGACATCTCATTTAGAGACATTTATTTATTTATTTTATTTATTTAAATTTGTTGACCGGGAGTGTCCGACTGGACGTAGGTCCATTTTCAGCGGAGGCCCGGGGAGAAAAGCTCCACAGTTAAAATAAACAGACAGTATTTACATTGGATTACATAGTGATTAACAATTTACATAGCAATTACTTACAACATATTTACAGATGAAGAACATAGTACATCAGTAGACAACTAGAATCTTTATCTGTGAAGTGCATACCAGACATTAACAAATGTTACAAGAAGAAGAAGTTCGTGCTGTATAATAAGTACTGGCTTATGAGCATCTGAGCTTGCTATAATCAAGGTAGATAGTGGAGTGGAAAGAAAGGTAGTGGTTGGATGGGGTGGATGATATTAGAGTGGGAGTTGCAAGGGCATAGCCAGCATGTTTTTAGTTGCACTTTTAGTAAAGTTTTGAAGTGGGTGCATGATGGTATGGAGGTAATTGTGGGTGGAAGTGAGTTCCATAATTTGGCTATGGCGCAAGAGAATAGTGCTTCACCAGCAGAGTTATTGGCTTTAGTGATCTGCAAGTGATTTTTTCTGCTGGATCTTAGTGGTCTGGTGGTGCGATAGGGTTGGAGTAGATTCTGGAGGGATGGGACATTTAGTGGATGGTTTACTAGTTTGTGGGTAAGTGAGAGTTGATACCACTGAAGGAGGTGAGGGAGTTCAAGCCAGCCCAGTTCAGCAAGTGAGAGACAGTGGTGACTATGGTAGGATGCCCCTGTGGTGAATTTGGCAATTTTGTTGTAGCAGGTCTCTAGCTTGTTTAGATCACATTGCCTTAGGTTGGTATATATTGGAGAGGCATAAAGTAGGGTGGCGATAAGGTGGGAATTTGCTATTGAAATCTTTGCTGCTTTGGTGAGAAATTGCTTATTTCTGTATAACGCTCCTAGTTTTTGTGGACTTTTTTTATAGTCATGGATATGTGAATGTCAAATTTTAGTTTATTGTCTATTTCCACTCCTAGCAATTTGGTGTGTTCAGTTGGGTATATAGTGGTGTTGTCTTTTGCCGTAATGTTAAAGTGAGAGCTGTTTTGAGTATGTTTGGTGGGTTGGAAGATGAGTAGTTTAGTTTTGTTTGGGTTGAGTATTAATCGGGCATCGGATAACCATGTTTCAACAGAGGAAAAGGCTTCCTGTGTGACTTTTTGCAGTTTTGGTAGGGACTGGGCTGAGCAGATGATGGTCGAGTCATCTGCGTATTGTATGAGTGTGCCATGTTTGGTGGCAGAGGCTAGATTATTGGTGTAAACAGAGAAGAGTAGGGGTCCAAGGATGGATCCTTGGGGAATCCCTATGGAGACAGGTAGTTGGGGATATATGTCATTCTGCCATACAACGGATTGTTGGCGGTCAGACAGGTAACTCTGAAACCAGTTGAGATCCTTAAGCAGAGGGGTGGCTGATCTTCTGATAGCCTTTCTCCAGAGGAATTGTTATTTCTGGAGGCCTTTGGAGCTGACCCATCTACCTCCTGGGTTACTCCACCCGCCGATCCACTCACTGACTTGATCTCTAGGTGGGTGTGGAAGGAGCCTGACTCATTTTAGCCAATCCCCAAAAGGCCAGATTGGATTCTGGCTCCAGTTGTACATAGGGAATTCTGGAGAAAAAGGGTTTCCCATAGATGGTATGGTCATGGTAGCAGCCACTAAGAAGGAACTTGGTGAGCAGAGTTCCTCTGTCCATCCACTAAATAACAAACAAAAAATAAAATAAAAAAAAACACAGAAAAAGTGAAAAACATCAACTACAGAAGTATAAAATCCAAAAATGTTTAATACTCCAGCGCCTCGGCTAACAAGCCTTTCAGAGAGTTAATATCACAGTAGCACAAGCAACATTTAAATAACAACTATCACCTCATTGGTTAATTAACTAAAACAATTAAACATAAACTAATAATTAACACTTAATGCAGAAAAGCCTTCCACTCAAGTTCTTTGTTTAAACCATAAGGCACCAAAGTGCCAAACTTTAAAATACAGACTACTTCTTTATATAACACTTTATTTTTAAGTGCAACATCATCCTTAGCCAGAACTTGTTCTAAAATACATGCTTTCAAACTGGTGCAAGACCCCAAATGTACTGCATGAAAATGTACTGCCACATGGCTATCCAAATTTTGATTCTTAATGTCTCTAACATGCTCTTTTACTCTGATTGTAAATATTCTTTTGGTTTCTCCTATATAGAAGAAACCACAAGGGCATGAGAGACAGTAAACCACTCACTTGGACACACTGGAGAAAATAGCCCTAGGCTGAAAGGAAATACCATTTATTTTATCAAAAGTCCTGACCACACAAATACAAATAGAGCATTTCCCACAGGGAAATGTACCAGAATTTTGTAAAGAAATAGTTAAAATTTCAGTAGGCATAAAAAACAAATTATGAACAATCATGTCTTTTATATTTCTGACTCTCTTATAGGAGACAGTAAAGGAGTCAGGTGAATTCTTAACCCCAGACTTCCCCTTATGTAAGAATGGCCAGTAATATGTTAAGATTTCTACTAACTCAACACTATAAATATTATAAGAAGTCATCATCACCATCATCATCATCATCAGCTCCCCTTTTTCCCATTGTTCTACATGGGGGTCAGGGTATAGTGTTAACTGTCGTCATCTCTCTCGATTCAGTGCCACACTCCTGCCTTCTTCAACACTCATGCCTGTCTGTTGCAGATCTTCTTTCACACAATCCATCCACCTCTTTGCTGGATATCCTCTCTTCCTCTTACCTTCTTCCTGTCTGTCCCAAATCTTCCTCGCCAGATTGTCTTCTGCTTTTCTACACATGTGCCCAAACCACCGTAATCTGTTCTCTTTGATCTTTTCTGCAATAGGAGCTACTATGGCTTCTGCTCTTATGTCCTCATTTCTTCATCTGTCCCACAGTGTGCATCCTACCACCTTTCTCAGGTACTTAAATTCCATTACCTCTAGCTTCTTTAACTGCTCTGCCTTTACTGTCAAGGTTTCTGTCCCATACAGTAGTACTGATCGCACCACTGTCTTGTACACCTTACTTTTCAGCTTCTTTGGCATTCTTCTGTCATAGACTACACCTGATACTCTATGCCAGTTGGCTGCAGCCCGTCTGATTCTAGCTCTGACCTTGTCATTCAGACTATCCTTCTCCTCAACTACTCCTCCCAGATACTTGAAGCTGTTTACCTGTTCCACTATCTTCCCTTCTATCTCTGTTCTCAGCTTCTTCTGATTTCCCCAATTTGTTGCCATTACCACCATCTTATCTGTGCTTAGTTTCATTCCATGGCCCTTCAGATTTGCATTCCATTCTCCTATCCTTTGCTGAAGTTCTAGCTCAGAGTCTGCCTGTACTGCCACATTGTCTACATACAGCAGCTTTGTTGATCCATCCCCTCCAACCTGTTTGCTAATGTAGTCCATCACCAGTATGAACAGCAGTGGGCTCAGAGCTGAACCCTGATGTACACCCACACCCACTGGAAACCCTTCTGTGAGGCTGAACACTGTCCGTACTTGAGTCATTGGGTCCTTGTACATAGCCTGCACTAATTCTACCAATGTTTCTGGAACTTCAAACCACTGCAGTACTGCCCAGATCAGCTTTCTTGGGACCTTGCCATATGCTTTCTCCAAGTCTAGGAATGCCCAGTTGGACTCTCTCCTCATCTCTAACTTCTTCTCAAGTATCTGTCTCAATGCAAACATCGGGTCAGTTGTGCTGCATCCTGATCTGAATCCAAACTGCTCATCTCCCATCTTACATTCTACTACTCTGCGTATCCATTTATCACTCACCCTTGTACTGCCCACAGTTGTGGATGTCCCCTTTGTTCTTGTACACTGGCACGAGTATGCTTATTCTCCAGTCATCTGGGATATGCCTTTCTCTCCACACTGCTATTAGTACCCTCAGGAGCCATTTCTCCCCTATCTCACCCAGCATCTTTACCATATCTGCTGTGACCTCATCTGAGCCTGTTGCTTTCCCTGACTTATCTTTCTTAGTGCTGTTCTTACTTCTTCTAGGGTGGGCTCCTCTCCTTCTGTCATCATAGGCTGTTTCTGGGGCAGTACAGCTTCTGTGGGGTTTTCTTCATTCAGGAGCTGCTGGAAATACTCCTTCCATCTGCCTTTGATGTCCTCTGGGCTGGTGAGCAAGTTGTTGCTGGCATCCCTTATGAAGGGTGTCTGACTATCTTCTTTATCTTTCTGTCTTTGTCTTGCAACCTGATATAGTTTCTTTGTGCCCCTTACTGAGTCACTTTCCAGAAGTTGGTACAGTGCCTCCGATGCCCTAGTCTTTGATAGCTTCTTTGTTAGCCAACCAGTAGTCCTTCCTAGCCTGATCAATCTTTTCTGTCTCTCACTTCTTCCTGCACTCCTTTTTTCCTTCCATCTCATCTCCTGGATACATAGGATGTCCAGCCTCTTCTGTATTATCATGTCATTCACTTCCAAGCTGCGTCCTGTCAGTGAACCTACATTAAACATAGCAATTCTCAGTTCATGTTTGGCAGGCTTGTTGGATTTATGTCCAGCTTTCGCTCAACAGAGCTATCACAGGTAATCCAGGCTGGGCAACTAGACAATGGCCAGCCAGTAGCTTATTGACCCAGGGTTGCTGGGCTTTATGGTGGGCACACACTGGCCAATAGGGGGACATATACCCCTCCCACTGTTAGCACAGGTCCCTGGCGTGGGTCAGCTCAACCCACTTATCACCAGTAACTACCCATGCCCATTTTTGGTGACATTAGTCAACGTGACCAAATCACCTAGAGCCATATTTTACATTGTCGAGTGGGTAGCCCTGCCATGGCACGCAGTCTGTGATCTGTGTTCTCCTATCTTGAGGATACTGCACACCACAGTAGATGCCTAAAATGGTTGGTCTGTACAACTCTTCCCCCTATAGGGCACATGAAGAGTCTGTGCTGCTGTCCACAGCTCTATTCATTGGTGAGTTTGAGATGGAAACACTCAGCATGTTTTTCTTACATGGGAGAGACCCCACAGAAATATAGGGAGAACATGCAAACTCCAAACAGGCATTGGTCAGAGGTCAGGATCAAAGCTTGTACCTTGTGCATGGAAGGCAAAGACCTTAACCACTAAGCCATCTGGTCTATAAATATTATAAGAAGTGACAAAATATATCTTTTTATCACTGATATTCCCTGCATGACTCCTATATCTATTCACAGACTTCATATCATCTGTAACATCATCCACACTAGTGGTATCCCTTCTCAAGCACAATTTATTCAGTGAATTAATAATCAATTCACTTACTCACACGGTAAGAATAGTGGGCTCCAGGTCCGACTCTAAACCAGTCACAAGTGGTGTCCCACAAAGCTCTGCCCTTGGACACCTACTGTTCAGCATATACTTCTCAGAAGTACAGGCAAACACAGGAGGACTATGGCTAACCAAGTTCGCCCATGACTGCAAACTGGGAGCCATAATTGACTCTCCGGCTGACACAGACATCTTCCAAAAGGGCCTTACTGAGACGGACACCTGGTGTCAAAGTCATGGCCTCAAGCTAACTGCAAAAAAATGCACAGTCATCCCGTTTGGGAAAAACAAAGCACCCACGAATTACCACATAGGTGGCAGCCCTTTAATACAGAAGAGGTAATAAGAGATCTGGGGACCCAGGTAGATAGTAATCTCTCCTTTGACAATCATATTGCCAAAGTAGTTAGGAAATCCTTCTATGTGGCCCATCTAATTACTAAAGGGTTCACATCTAGAAATAAAGAGGTTATAGTGCCCCTCTACTCGTCACTCATCAGACCCATCATAGAGTACAATGCCCCATTTGGGATGTACCTCAGAAGACACTTCCAGCAGCTGAAAAAAACACAAAAGTACCTTACCAAGAGGATTACTGGCCTCAAACATATGTCCTTTGCAGCCTGACTGAAAAAAACTCTGGCTGTACTCAGTGGCATATCGCTTACTCAGAGGTGATCTCTGCCTGACTTACAAAGCCATGTCCAACTCAGAATTGATGGGCATGCTCCACCTAAAGAAATCCAAGTCACTGCGAGCCACGCATTCTAGTGAGCTAAACCTTGCCACAACAATAAATAGAACATGCTGGAGGGATAGATTCCTGTCACAGACACTGCCCATGCTTTGGAACAAAATTCCAAACTACATTAGGCAGAGCCCCTCACTAACACTCTTCAAGAGAAATCTTGACGAGTGGATGGGTAACAGAAAATACACCCCTGGGATCACTTCATTGATTCTGCTTGACAGAGGATCAGTTAATTAATCAATGGGGCGGCGAAAGTCGACACACTCTGGCTAGGCTTATAAATGCCCGCGGGCAGATAGCCTAGTACCTACCTATGAACCTATGAACTACTATATCCCCTTTGTTTAAAGGCTATACAAGAATGTAAAATCTCCTTCTTGAGAGGCTGAATCTTATTACACAGCCTATTTATTCTGAGCAACTCATTATAAGGCAAAGCCTTTAAAAATGGGGGTTGGCAGCTACTACTATCTAGAAAATGAGTATCATCATCAATTTTTTTTATTAATCTTTGTAATAATCATATTATCTACAATATTTAATTCCAAACCTAAAAAAAAAAAAAAAAAAAACAACATAAATACCAGTTTGAAAGCATGTATTTTAGAACAAGTTCTGGCTAAGGATGATATTGCACTTAAAAATAAACTGTTATATAAAGAAGCAATCTGTATTTAAAGTTTGGCACTTTGGTGCCTTATGGTTTAAACAAAGAAGTTGAGTGGAAGGCTTTTCTGCATTAAGTGTTAATTATTAGTTTACATTTAATTGTTTTATTTAATTGACTAATGATGTGATATTTGTTATTTAAATGTAGTTTGTGCTACTGTGATGTTAACTGTGAAAAGCTTGTTAGCCGAGACGCTGGAGTATTAAACATTTTGGATTTTATGCTTCTGCAGTTGGTGTTTTTCACTTTTTCTGTGTTTTCTTTAATTTCCTCTGTCCATTCTCCTAATGTCTAGAGCATTGGACAAATTTGGGAAGCGTGTGTATGCTTCAGCAACCTTTGCCCTCAGGTCACTGAACTACCTGGCACACTTTACAAGATTACAAAGGACTTGATAAAGGAACTATCAAATCCCTTTCTGGGACCACTACTGCTGAGACCCAGACTTCTGTGGCCTCACAGTTGGCTACCCTACAATCTATTTCTAATTTGTCCATGAGGCTTATCTCACATGCAGCAGAAGGTGCCTAAAGGGTGGCAGGTTCAGGCATTTCCATCAGGAGGCATGCCTGAATGTGCTTGTATGATTTTTCAGAGCCCATCAAGTCCTCGTTCTTCAGTGCAATATTTGACAGCAGTTCATTGTTCGATCCTAAAGTTAAAGACAGACTCTCCAGGTGTAAGAAAGCTGGAAAAACACTCTCAGCAGTGGGTTTACACTTTTTGTCTCATCAAATATCCTTTTCTAGGAATCAACAAGGTGGTTGAAAAATGTGGTTCAGAAAGTCTAAGAGTCCTTTCCAAGATCCACATGGAGAATGATTCCCCCAGGGGCAGGGGGGGGGAACCTCGAATAGATGATAATACCCACATGTCAGAGGAGGCCTGCAGAACCAGGGGTCTAAAGATTCCTTCTCTGATAGACCCTACCAGTGTTCCTGAAAGCAGTCAGAGGAAAGCAGCAGCACTAGAAATACAAAAGCTGCTAGAAAAAAAAGTCATCCTAGTTGTCACACCAGACCAGATAGAATCAGTAACTTACTCAAGGTTCTTTTTAGTGTCAAAGAAAACATGGGGCTAGAGATCAATTTTGGATCTTGGTGATTTGAGCAAATCAGTTTGACACACAGAGAGTTTCAAATGGTCATGGTTCAGTCCATTCTGCCCTTTTTGGGCAAGGACAACTAGATGTGCTCAATACACCTACAGGATGTGTGCTATCATATTAAAATGAGCAGACACTCCAGGAGGTATTTATGCTTCTGTCTGGGAGCCGGTCAGTACCAATTCAGAGCACTGCCCTTTGGCCTCACCACAGCCCCCAGGGTGTTCACCAAATACACGGCAGTGGTAGCAGTTCACTTGAGACTGCAGGGATTCTGATTGTTTCCCTGCTTGGACAAGTGGCTCATGATTGCCCCGACCAGGCATCTACTAATAAGAGTGAGAGATCAGGTACTCCAGACTTGCTCCCCTGTGGGGATAACCATAAATTACAATGATTCTCATTTTCAATTATCTCAAACATTGGAATTCATAGGAACAGTTTTCAACACATTATCAGTGACAACTTCTCTTCCTCTCTCAAGAGTGCAAAATATCAGATTCCAGGTCAGGAAAATAATCCACAGTACCAAAATTTCAGCCCAATTGATTCTTCATGCTTTGGGGTCAATATCAGCAGCCATAATTTTAGTTCCTCTAGCAAGAGTTCATATGAGAATACTTCAATGGATGCTAGCAACACAATGGTTGATTCTTTATCAACGCATGTCAGCCCAAACAAGAATCACTCAGTCATGCAAGAGATACCTTTGGTGGTGGATTAGACCATATCAGGTTCTACAAGGCTGTTCTTTCATTCTCCCTCAGCCGAAGGCTATAGTGACCATGGACACTTCCCAGATTGGGTGAGGGGGGGGGGTCACTTCCTGGGGAAAACAATCCAAGGTACTTGGTCTCCTGAACAGGCTAATGTGCATATCAATGTCCTGGAAATGAGGGAGGTGCTTTTCGCGTTGAAGGCCTTCCAATACTCTCTCCCTTTTGGGGCAATTGAGATTCAAATGGACAGCATGTCAGTAGTTTGGTACATCAACAAACATGGGGGAACCAGATCTTACCCCTTGTGTCAAGAAGCCCTTAGAGTGTGGCAATGGATGATCTATTTCAACTGCTTTCTGATAGCAATGCACATTCTAGGAAAGTCCAACATGATAGCAGATAAACTGAGCAGGTCCATTCTACTACCTCACGAGTGGTCTCTCAACATGAATGTGGCAGAAATGATTTTCCATCAAAGGGGCCAGCATTGCTGCAATCTTTCTGTATCCCCCAAAATAACAAGTGCATCAGCTTCTTTGCCCTAATCCCCCAGCTGGAGAAATCACTGAGGGATACTTTAATCTGCTATTGGCCCCCAGGTCTCCTCTGTGACCACCCCCAACTCCCTTAATTTCCAAATTTCTGCATAAAGCTGCCCAGTTGAAGAGCAAAGATATTCTCATTGCACCTTACTGGCCTCAGCTGATTTGGTTCCCCTTGGATATCTCAAACCTTAAGCAAACAGCATGGTTTCTCCAATTCCTTTAATAGCCAGACAACTGATGTTCCATTCCCCTGTCCACCTTATAATTTTATCTTCCCATAAGGCTTCTACAATAAAACTTTACAGAAGTACATGGAAAAGTTTTCTTGGGCGGCACATCAGAAACACATTGACACCTTCTCAGCTCCTATACAAAGTGTTCTTGAAGTTTTGGCTATGATTTTTAATGAGGGAGCTAGCTCCTCAACAATTAGAGTTCAGTTAGCAGCAATTTCTAACTTTCATGTTGGATTTGAGGATTCTTCCTTGACTTCATCGAAACTTTGTAAAGCTTTTTTGAGAGGCACTCTCCTGCTAAGATCCTACTCCACCATGGGATTTAAATTTGTTACTGCAGTCCTTAATACATTCCCCCTTTGAACCAGCAGCAAAACGTGATCTTAAATTCCTGACCTGTAAAACTCTCTTTCTAGTGGCCATAACGTCTGCTAGAAGAATTTCAGAACTTCATTCATTGTCCTCTAAGCCTCCCTACTTGATTTTTCATAGGGAAAGAGTAACATTACTTACCAATCCTAATAAAACAGCTCTCCACAATTAATGTCACCAGCCCTCAGACCGTATTTCTATTGACCAACCATACGGATTGAAATCTCTGAATATATATATATATATATATGTATATATATATATATATATATATATATAAATATATATATAGTGTGTTTAATATATGAAAATAATCTATACTAAATGTATGTAGTTTAATGTAGCCTACTTTTTTTTGTTAAGCACAACATAAAGCCGCTTTTAACTGCCTTTAACTGTTCTACTGTTTCTGCAAACTTGAATTTAATTTTATTTTTGTACTTATTTTAAACTGCATTTTGTAGTTATTTTAAACAGCTTGATTTTCTTCTGTAAAATTATCTGTTTTCCCAGGTTTTAGCTGAAAAGGATATATTGACCAGCCCATCTACCTGGTTAACAAACAGTAAGTAAATAAATAAATAAAATCCTAGAGTTTTAGTCTTGTGCTTCTGCGTATTTATTTCATTGCATGGATGTATCTGCTCTTGTATTTTGCTGTGCTGCTCTTTTATGTTCCCTGGAGTACAGTTAGCTGCACTCCAGGGAATATAAAAGAGCAAGTAGTTGCAATCTATTTTTTTTTTTTAATTTAACCGAAACATTTCTACAAGTAAGAGTCTGATAACCTTATTTAAAGGTACTTTCTATAGCTTGAAAATGTTTACTAGAAATTAGTAGCTGAAATTAAGTAATTTAAGGTCCTTTGAACTGATTTAGGAGCCTATACAAACTTTTTACCTGTGTGTATATATTTCTAAATAATGACTGCGCAATATTTTAACAAGTAGACTTTATAAAAAGTAAAAAAAATATTCATTTTGATTTTACACATTTTGAGATTAATGAAAATTTCATTACTGAACATTTTAGTAAGTCTTACCTAATTTCATTCCAGCATTTTAGAAGACCATAATAGTCTACAGTACTTTGAGTGAAATTTTAAATTAAAAGATTAATATAATGTATTCAGCAAATCATGGAGGGCGGCCACGGTGTTGCAGCAGTTAGCGTTGTCACCTCACAGCAAGAGGTTCTCCGGTTCGATTCTCGGCTGGGGTGCCTTCTGTGCCGAGTCTGCATGTCCTCCCTGTGGTTGTGCGGGTTTCCTCCAGGTGCTCCGGTTTCCTCCCACATCCCAAAGACATGCAGTAAGTGGATTGGACACTCTAAATTGGCCCTAGGTGTGAATGTGTGTGCCTTCTGTGGAAGGTTGGGCTGGCAACTCGACATTGTAAAACTCCACTGCCAATCATGAGCAGACAGATGATCCGCTGTGGTGACCCCTAACCGGGAAAAGCCGAAAGAAGAAGATTCAGTAAATCATGGAAACAATGTATATTATTTCCAGTTGAGCTTATAACTGGAGAGGTTGCATAATATTGTAATGGTTTCTGCAGCTATATATGTAATTGGTACAGAAATTCAAGAATAAATGTTTATACCATCTAGAAAGGATATAAATGGCACTCGTTACAAACATTTTTGGAAAATAAATATAAGATTTAGAAAAATGATAACTGAACAGGATATTGGTATATCAACTAAAAATGCAGGGGAGGAAACAATTTTAAAAATTACCATTTCTAATATTAATTGGCTTAGAATGAAATCCATAAATTTATAATAAGGTAGAAGGGATAGAATATCATCCTTGAATGCTGCTTTTACTTATACTTGCTGGAGAGAAGCCTACTTTATAAAAAGAAAAACTTAGAAAAGAGTAATTTCTTTTGTTAAATGGTTCAGATGAATCTATTGTAATAGTATCAAATGCAAGTCCACTGCAAGAATTTTTTCAGGTATTTGTTTTCACTTTATAACACTTAGTTAGATGTTGTTCTTGACTTTGTAACACCAGATTGAATTGAAAACATTATATGATGCATAATTGACTTTACATTATTAGCTGGGGCATGTGCAATTATCAATTTAAATTAGTTATGGCAGAAATCCTATAATGAGACAGACCCAAGGTATCAGTGTTTGGCTTAGGGATGAAGACTAACTAGCGAAAACCACCGCTAATTCAAAAGCCAAGAACTCAACTCAGGCCAGTCCAAAACGTAAAAAAACATGAAAAACAACAAATTTTATTAAGCCACTATAAAAGCTTTTCGTTAGTACCTTGCACTAACTTCTTCAGACAACATAATAAAAAATTCATACACCGAGACTGTAATAATAGCAGGCAAGATACAATGTATGCATAGGTAATCTTTGATCAGGAAGCGCCGCGCTTCCATTATTAGTATTTATGTTGTATGTTGAACACCGTTATTTTTATGTTATTTTATATATTTTATACATTTATCTACTTTATACAGTTTAATAATCAAAATATTGGGCTTTTTTCTTTCAGTTTCAAAGCCTGCTATTATTACAGTCTCGGTGTATGAATTTTTTATTATGTTAATAGAGAATTGCAAATGCACTTTAGTTAGCTGTGATCTGTACCTTTAAGGAGCTAAAGGGAGAGCAAGGGGCGTGGTTAAGTGTTTCATTGCTGGTATTTAAACTCACTTGTAATGGTGTAAATGTTTTGCTTGTCTGAAGAAGTTAGTGCAAGGTACTAACGAAAAGCTTTTATAGTGGCTTAATAAAATTTGTTGTTTTTCATGTTTTTTACGTTTTGAACTGGCCTGAGTCGAGTTCTTGGCTTTTGAATTAGCGGTGGTTTTCGCTAGTTTGTTTTTCTGGTCTTGAAAGTTTATTTCTTAGGGATGAAGACTATTTTGAGTGATTCAAATAAAAATCTGCAATACCTTTCCCACTGAACAAGATTACGTAATTAAGTAACTTACCTAAAAGTATACTAGGTTTATTTTGTAGACATCAACTAAAAGCCTTGTGCCAAGTTACTAGAAAGTTTTAAGCTGATTCTTCTTATAAGTCTGTTTGTCATATTAGTCATTTGTTTTGTTTATTTATAGCTATCAGGTCTAGGTTTTATTTTTATTTATTGATTTAATAGCTTCCTAAATATTATACATATAAATAGGCATCTCCATCTTCTCTTTACATAAAGGGGTAACTTGGAGACGTTAAGAAAATCAAAATAGTCATCTCTCTTCTTTTCTAGAAGTTACACTGATACATTCCATATAAATTCCAGTAAATCTCAATGTTTTCAACATATATTCTGTGAAACTAGCAATTTTATTACCACCTTTAGTGGCATAAATTTTATTAGGCTGTTTCACATTTTTAACAAGCCTAACTAATAATTTAAATGATACCTTGACCCATTTTGAGTAATTTGCAACTAATTTAGATTGTGCCCATGAAAACTGAAAATTAAGAGCCAGATTTAGTTCAGTTTGAACACCTTTATTTACTGACTATTTTTTCATCATAATGTTTTTTACTTGTGAGTTTTATAATGACTATATGTTATTCATTATTTCATTCTCATTTTGAAGTTTTTATAGAATGTTGTCTTATTTATTAAAGTTCCCTTAATTCAAGCTTAAATGAGATGCAGAGACTATATGATTTAGACTTAGGTTGGCTGATTTCATTAAAAATACTTCTAATCTAAAAATAAAAATATATTTAATCTATAATCAGTTTGTTCATTAACCTATTGAATGTCTGGAATATTAGACATAACCCTGATATTTTGTACACTGTTCTTGTATGTCACCAAGGACTATCCCAGTTCATGAACATGGATCAGAGTAGTGCATAATGGCATGCAGCTAACATTCTGGTTTCTTGAATGGCACACAGGAGCACCGTATACACTATTGCATATGTAGTGCTCCTGTGCTTGGGATGGGGAAGCTCTCAGCAGCATGACAGCACTGTACAGAAAATCAGAGATCTTCAGGTTAGTATAGTATGTCATACTGTGCTAAGTGGCTACATGAAGTTTTAATAGTCTACATGTAGCTACATAGTATATTATACTAACCTACAGCTCTCTGGTGCACTGTGGTCTACAGTCATTCTAGGAAGTGAGTCACAAAGAAATTTCACTCTTTAGGCATGACAACAGACCATGGTTAATTACCATAATATGGGAATGAGGGAATATTGTGCTATGTAATCTCCAACTTGTAGGAGTGTGACCACAGCAATGGGAGTGATCAGGGCACGTGCAGCTGTGATACATTTTTAACTGCTGTACAGTGGATTCTGTTGTACAACATTTTGTACTGTACAATAGAGGTATTTTTTTTCACTGTACTACTGTGTTGCTCAGCTATATCTCCAGTGCAGCATAGTAGTAAGGGAGAGGGACTGCTGTTTGCCAGGTACAATACTATCAGTTACTGTGTGGTTGATTTCCCATAGATTACAATATTCTGACCAGCTGGCTCTCTAGCCTATTTAATTTTCTGAATTGTGCATTATCAGAGATGGAGCCACTTGTATATGTACTTCACAGATGTAGCACGATGCCTACAAAATGTGGTAAGTCATGGTACACTTTATGAAACTGTAACAGGTTTGGTATGCCACTGTATGGTATAACAAGTCTGCAGAATGGAGCATAGCATTTGTGAATAATACCCTGAAGGTCTATTTCCACCAACTTTTGCCTGAATAATTAAAACTTGTCAGATAGTCCTCAGAAAAATATCTGGGATCTGTTATCAAATTTTTAATCATCGCCGATGACAGATGGTCCTGGAATGATTTCCTCCTAATTTCTATCAAATTTTAATAGCCAATGACAGATGCATGAAATTAGGAGGAAATCATTCCAGGATCATTGTTTGTGGAATGAGGAAAAGGAGGTAGATATAGCTGTTTAAACTGGATTGTTAATCAGACCTAATAATATGTTGGCGATATTATTGTTAAAACAGTGTTTGATAGTCTGTATAGCTTAACATCAATTATAGTACTCCATCCCCTATGAGAATATAATAAAAATAATTAAATCTATCAAATTAGTTAAATAAGGAAGCAATAAATTTCATCAGTCCATTACATGGAACATAAATATTGAGAACAATACTCTTTTTGAGTATAAAATGATAATTGGGAGTTTGAGGTATGTGCATTTATTTTTGCATGTATTTACGGAGATGGCTGCCCCTGGTGTATTCTTTTTACTTTCTAATAATGCAGCACATTTAATTCAGCTTTTATTTATTACATCCTATTGCTATACTGACATACATTTATTGGATGAAAACAATTTGAACATTTGCGAATAAATAAATAAAATAGTAATTTCTTTCTTTGCCTGAACTTGAATTTCATTTAGGTTCCTACAATACATGTTTATTATAGCTGAAAGACAAATACTATAAGTGATGCACATTCCCAAGAGCTCAAGTTGGATGGTCCATTAGGTGCCATCATATTCCTTCAAAGCAGTCTGTCTACTGTCTTAATAGATTTCTAAACCAGGGGTACCACTAGTCAACATGTTGGGAATGCATGTATCATCAAAAGGCTTTCCTATAATATCACATATATTATATCAGAATAACTAAGGAACTGGAACTAGACTATATTTCATGCACTTGTTCAGTGAGATGGGTGAATTGATGTTCCCACATGCACTCAGTTAATGGACCACTACAGAAATTTCTACACAATCCAAACCTACCTGTAGCATAATAAGTAGTTCAGTTTATTTTAATATTTTCCTAACCCTGAATGTCCTAATGAGGTTAAACATGTTGATGTGATCTTTTTGTCATGGAAAGCTACTTTTTGCCTACAATACATTGTAGGGACACAGTTGATGAGATTAATTTACTCTAGTCTTTGCTGTCAGATTAAAGTTTCATTCACTTACTGTGGAGGAAGAAAGAAATAGTCTTAAGTCTGAGAGTCATCAATAAATGTGTCAGTGATTGGATAGAAGTAACTCTTACATATTTGTCTTCTACTGCATGTGTTATGCAATCAGTAAAAAGTGATTACAGAATTGTAAAACAATAGCTGAGATAATATAACTTTTAAAAAAAAAGTAAAATGTGAGTTGTGAGTCCTGTCTTTTAGATTTTAAATTTCATTGATATTCCAAAGCTACTAAGTCCGATGGCCATTCTCTCCCTTCCCTTCTTCATGCATAGTTTCATAGTTTCATAGGTTGGTACTAGGCTATCGGCCCTAGGGCCTATACAAGCTTAAGGAAAAAAAGCCAGCACCCAAAATCCTCATGTAGCCTGTTTGACAGAAAACTTTATTCCATGACCAAAAAGGTCAAAAAACTTTGTTCCATGATGACCAGTATGGTTATACCGGTTTCAGCAAAAGCCTTCTTCAGCAACCACACATAAAGAAGTAAAAAAACCTAGCCATAATAAGCCTAGCCATAACAATTCCCTGACTATTTCTTCCCACACTATTTACTTCCCTGGACCCCTGTCTAGCAGAGCGACTGACGAGATCCCCGGGGTGAATTTCCTTTCTCCCATCCAATCATCAAGGTTCCTTTTGAAGAGGGCCAAAGAGGCGCTCTGCTTGACATGTATGGGCAGTCTATTCCAGAGTCTGGGGAGTCTCTGGGTCAGGAACCTATCCTTCCAGCATGTTTTGTTTATTGTGATGACAAGGTTTAGATCCCTGGAGCGTGTGGCCCTGAGGGATTGAGATTTCTTTAAGTGTAGCATGTCCAACAGCTCTGGGTTTGACATGGCCTTGCTTGTTAAGCAGAGATCGCCTCTGAGTAGATGATATGCGACAGAGTATATCTGGAGTTTTTTAAGGCGGTCAGCATAGGGCATCTGCTTTAGGCCTGTGATTCTTTTAGTGAGATATTTCTGCGGCCTTTCCAGTTGTTGCAGGTGTCTTGAGAGGTACATACCAAATGGGGTGTTGTATTCTATAATGGGTCTAATGAGGGATGAGTACAGTGGGACAATGACCTCCTTTTTTCTGGTACCTCTGTACTGTACCTCTTCCTCCCTCCCTCTTTTCCAGTCAAAATAATTATCATATTTTCTAGCATGCAAAGTTCAGCTAATTTGTGAAGATGCTGTCATTCATTATCAGGTTTCCTCACCTCTAGACTACAAAAGGCTCAACATTTTTTCCTCATGGGAGGGAAAGGATACAGTTGTAAATGACAGTACACACTAAAAAAGTTGTGGAATTGTTAGCCGTAAAAGCTTTATGACAAAAATGAGTGTTGTTGTTGTTGTGTCTTTCGGCTTTTCCTGGTTAGGGGTCGCCACAGCTGAACTCCGGTCCGCTAATGATTGGCAGTAGATTTTTACGTGCCGAGTTGCCAGCCCTGATGCACAACCTTCAACGAAGATGCACCCATTCACGCATGTCTCCACACAGAAGACGCTCTAGCTGAGAATCAAACAGGACAATGCCTTACTGTGAGGTGACCACGCTACCGCAGCACCACAACCGCATGACAAAATTGTCTTACAGGTACCCTGCTACAGAATGACATCTGAAGTAGCATAGTGTTCATTTTTACATGGCATATGTAAGTCCTTTGTTTTGTAGCATGCATTCTGCTTGCATGTAAATACACACAAGTAGAAAACTGGTCATATCATATTGCACATCACTATGATTTACACTGAGCATGTCATTTTCTTTGTGTGGATGTAGTTGTTTCGGGTGTCACATCCTGGCTCAGTGTAACACTGTTATGCAGGCATATAGCAGGAAATATCAACATGATCTACAGACATTTTTTGTTAAAGAAGACTTATGCATAATCATGGCAAGCTACACATAATTTTACATTTTGTATAGCCTTACATTTGTCTGCTTCATAAAACTGCCTCTGCATTATTTACAGTGTGAGATACATTGAAAAACTAATAGAACACTGTAAATAAAAATATATTTTTATAGTTTAGTACTTGAGAATATATGTGTGGATATATGTGGAATATGATAAGCTACACTGCACATACACTACCATGTTTATGTGTGGCAACAGTAGACATGAATAGGCATAACAATTGTTATTATGCATGCCTATTACAGGCAAACAGCTTATGACATTTATACTCGAGTCACTTATGTTGGATGTGTTACTTTTATGCTTGTATCTACAGATGTCATATTGCATAATAATAATGGGGTTAAAACAAAGCAACCAAGTTCAGTTACAACAACAGTGACCATGATGGGTGGCACTGTGGTGCAGGGATAATGTTGTCATCTCACAGCAAGAAGTTCTCCGGTTTGATTCTTGGCTAGAGTGCCTTCTGTGTGGAGTCTGCATGTCCTCCCTGCATTCATGTGGGTTTCCTCCGGGTGCTCCAGTTTCCTCCAACATTTCAAAGACATACATCTGGAGTGTTTCTCCCTCGGCCTCTGCTGAAAATTGGCTTTTTTCCAAGTTGGACTTTTCTGGTAAAAAAAATGTTAAGTAAATAAATAATAAATAATTATGTCAATACTATAGGCAATTATGGTCACACACTGCATAATTGTCATTAATCGCTGACAGATGTGAGGGACAGAACATGAAACAGCATATTAACTAAAAGTAGTAACTCAGTTACAGCAGCACAGTTAACAGCAAACAAGAACACACAGAAAAAAATGAAAACAAAATAATTAAACTAGTAAATAAAAATAAAGAACCAAGGCGTGAACCACTCTTTTCAAAGGTTTATTAAGCACTTTCATCCCAAGTAAAAGGACTTCTGCAGAATGATTCTGAAGAAGTCTTTTTACTTAGGACAAAAGCTCTTAATAAACCTTTGAAAAGAGTGGTTTATGCCGCAGTTCTTTATTTTTTATTAACAGCAAACAAAGTATTTTGGCACCTCTAAAGGTATGTGACGCTACTGCCAACATCATACCAAACAGAAATTAGAGAAGTGTGGAATAAGCATGCACAGATAGTTACAGCTGTAATTGGAGCAAGAATGGGGTCCATTTCTATTATGGTGTGCAACATACCTAAACATTTGGAGAAATTAAAATTATTTATTTATTTTACATTTGTTTACTGGGAAAGTCCGACTGGACATGTGTCCTTTTTCAGTGGAGTCCCGGGGAGAGAGGCTCCACTAATATATGTGATTGAGAGTACAATTTTAAAAAGTATTCCAATGTCATAAATTATCATAGTATGTAAAGATGAGCTTTAACTAAATCTCCAGAGTTGAAGGTAGAAATGTTTGTAAGTTGGTAGTTTAGTTATTAGAAGTGAGAATAAGTATAAGGTCAGTTGATAGGTACTAACCAGGATTTGTAGAGGAACATAGCCAGTTGATAGGTAAGTTTTTAGGGTTTTTTGAACTGGGCTAAGGAAGAATTGGATGATATGTGGGTAGGCAGTATATTCCATACCTTAGGTATGAAGTTGGAGAAGAGGGAATCACCAGCTGTGTTACTGGCTTTGGTTACCTCTAGAAGGAATTTATTGCTGGAGCAGAGAGTTCTATTGCTGGAATAAGGGTGTATTAGATTTTGGAGTTCGAATTTTCTCAGGCTGATGTAGAATTTTATGGGCTAAGGTAAGTTGATTGTATAGCAGGAGGTGAGGAAGTTCTAGCCATTTAAGTTGTTTTAGAGCTGCACAGTGATGTGACCTGTAAGGAGAGTCAGTGGTGAACCTAGCTATATTGTTACAGCAGGAGTCAAGTTTGGCTGATTCAGTCTTTCTGAGGTTAACAAGAATTGGGGAGGCATACAGGAGTGTTGAAAGGAGATGTGTGTGTGTGCAATGGTGCGCCTGGCGTTTTTAGTAAGAAATTGCTTATTTCTATATAGAATGCCCAGTTTTTTTGTGTACTTTCTTTATGGTTTGGGAGATGTGAATATCAAATTTCATGTTATGGTCAGTCTGTGCACCTAGTAGTTTGGTGTGAGTTACTGGAGAGATGGTGGTATTATTGCTGGACAAGATATTGAATGAGGGGTTTGGATGTACAGGTCTTGTAGGCAGGAGAAGCATCAGTTTAGTTTTGTTGGCTTTAGAATAAGTTGGGATTTGGTAAGCCATGCTTCGGCAGAAAGAAATAATTCTTGAGTTAGTGTGTGTAGTTCTTGTAAGGAGGAAGCAGCACATATAAGTGTTGAGTCGTCTGCATATTGTATGGCAGAAGTGTGCCGGCAAAAGAATGGAGATTGTTTGCAAACAGAGAGAACAGTAGGGGTCCCAGAATTGAATCTTGGGGTACTCCTAGAGTGACTGGGAGAAGAGGGGACAGGTCCTGCTGCCACTGTACTGATTGATGACGACTATCCAAATAGCTTTGGAACCAAGCAATGGTGGAGTTACTGATGTTTAGATTAGAAAGAACATTAATGAGATTTATGTGATGCCATGTCAGAGGCCTTAGAGAGGTCTAGGAATATAGCAGAAACATATCTATGCCATTGTTCGCAGGTTTTGTCTCTGGTTTTAAGAAGTGACCTGGTTTTCTTTAGTAAGACAGGGAGCAATAATAGCTTCGGTTCTGACTGTTCTGGGAGAGGCATGAGAGTTCAGAATATCTAAAAAGGTAGAGTTGAAATAATCGATAATAAATTAATTAAATTAATTAAATAATTAAACAAGGTTAGAGATTTGATATTAGTATCCCCACAGTTCATATAGGCATGTACATGTCAGTATATGACTGTGCTTTCCATGCAGACTGTCTGATGGATAAATTAATACCGTTGGCAATGTGTACTTGATACAGAGTAAAGTTCACATTTTGACAGGTCCACAACTAGTTATGTGCATTGCATATATTTGCACCAGGATCATGGTTAATAATGTCAATCAGAAGAGATGACAAAAGTGAAACACCTATATGCCATGTCATCAACATGTATATCTGAGATGTATTTAGTGGGTGTTGACACATCAACAGATGTTCAGCATGCCGCTCTAGGATGGCAATATGGGTAGGTATTGCTACAATTCTCTGCCACACAAGGCCAGGTTAGTGATGCGTTTTCCACTATTAAATTCATATTTCCTTTCCAAAGGTATTATTGTGTGGAGAGTATATAGATGACATGGGTTGCACTGAAAGGCAAGGCATGTCTTCTGGTGGTGATGCCTGCTATGGAGAAGATCATACATATCCTGAATATATATATATATAGGTTTACCTTCAAAATGTTGAATGCCATAATGTCTAATGTTCATTTGGTTGAAAAATAACATCTAAACCCAAAACATTGAATGAGCAAAATGTCTAAAATCATTTAATTGAAAATGCAATGAGATCACCTCTACTATTTTGAGTTTAGACTAATTTTATTTCAACATTTTGATCATTCAATATAGTGCATTCAAACAATTCATTTTCAACCATTTAGCATTCAACATTTTGAAGGTAAACCACACACACACACACACACACACACACATATATATATATATATATATATATATATATATATATATATATATATATATATAAAATAATGGTCAGGCAACTGTGATAAACTAGTATATTCTCTTATGGTGGTATTGATTCATTACAAACCGAAACAGTGTTATAGGAGAATAAACTTTTTATCTGCTGCTCCAGCTACTAAGAACAACACACTGTGGTTCCATGTGCAGATTATACCCTGTTGCACCACCTACACTCTGGTGTATATACCTTGATATCTATATGCCTGCTATTCATTTTATATATGCACATTCAGGTGCCCCATGAAATATTCAAACCTGGCTCTGATGCGTCTGTCTTGTAGTACATGGACTATGGTAAGTGCGTGTGTGAGAGAGAGAGAGTCAGAGAGTGAGAGAGAGAGAGAGAAAACATGCATCCATTTCTGTCATGCTGAGTGGTGGGCATGTCTGTCAAGTACTTTTACTCAACAACCAAATTTCCATATTAAGCCCACTCTTAAATAACATCAGTGGTTGGTATGGATGATTCATCTACCAGTTACAGGCATTATGCGCCCCTCCAGGGTGACAGATACAGGTGCTGCTAATGAGAGCTAAGAGTGTTTCACATTATCAGCTAACTGATAGTGGCAACCCCCCCCCCTCCAGCAATGTTTGCAGTCCCTTAGGACCCCAGCATCATTCTGATATCTACATGAATTCAGCTTATGGCAATTAACATCACTGAAAGCCCTGTGATCTTGTGATATGTCTGCATGGTTTTATGACATTCCTAGTAGTTTTCACAAGTTTATGGGTTCACAGGATCCAAGCCTGCAATTTATTGGCCTTAAAGAAGCTTGATTATCATAAACCTATGTTGATTTTTTTATATTCCATATACATATTAAAATAATTTTTGAAGGAAGATAATTGAATAAATGATGTCTTCTCACTTTAAGGGAAGCTTATTTCATCAGCTTGGAAAGTAGTTTATGTAATGTATCTGTCACATTTTTTTTATTGCTATTTATTTCAGTATTAGATTCCCTTGATCTAGTGCTAGCTCCGTATCAGTGTTTCCAGGCATAGATTTTCAAGCAGAAGCAGATCAGATAGTGGGCAGGATCCAGAAACATAACTGCAAGCGTTAAACCTTTTTCCACTGCTGATGGTAGTCATTTCCAATTTTTAGACAGGTGTACTTCAGTGCTTATCTGAAACAGGTGCAGCACCACAGTGGGCTCAGCCAAAAGTTCACTGTCACCCATTACGCGGAATGGGAAAATTGACATTAGAGGTAGGTGGCAGGGAGTTTAGGGTAGGTTGATGTGTGTGTGTGTGTGTGTGTGTGTGTGTGTGTGTGTGTGTGTGTGTGTGTGTGTGTGTGTGTGTGTGTGTATGGCTGCTTGTTTGAGCGTATGTAAAGGCATGAGTGGTGTAAGGTGGGTGGGCAGGTGTGTGTGTCTGCCTGAGTGGTCTCACTAGGGAGGTAAAGGGTTAGTTAGAGGATAGGTAGGTTAGATGTATGTGAGTGTGTATGTGTGTGTATGTGTGAATGGGTGGGTATGTGCTTGAGTGAGATTGAGTGTGTGTGTGTGTGTGTGTGTGTGTGTGTGTGTGTGTGTGTGTGTGTGTGTGTGTGTGTGTGTGTGTGTGTGTGTGTGTGTGTGTGTGTGTGTTGTAAAGGAGTGTATGTGTGGTAATGCCTGTGTGTGGTGAGTGGTGGAGGGTGTGGAGGCTATACCTAAACTCCTCTTGAATAACAAGCAAATCATGCAATACTCTGCGGGAGGGAGATGTTAGACACCAGGGTCTGTTAAATATATTCCTAAGTCATTTCAAAATGTAATAGATCAACTTTTTTCCAAAAAAAAAAAAGTTAATAGAACAGCAGTTTGTGCAGCATGAAAGACATATAGGAGGGAACTAGTCAACAGGGATAATCTTGAATAATGCTCTTGTCCACTTACAAAGTTAAGAGAACATAGGTTTTGGAACACAATGCATGTAATATTAAGATTTATGAAATTCTAATGTCTGTCATTATTAACTGATTGCAATGGTCTATGATGTGTGAGGGCCATGCTCAAGACTTATGAACAAAGCCAGGGTAAAACTAGATGACACCAGGGAGTCTATCTAAATATTACTCTATCCCAATTATGGAGTTAATAGAGCAATATGTCTTGTATCATGATGCATTTCCTGGACTGTTAATGCCTTGATGTTACAGGTGTACCTTTGAAAAACCTGATGTATAACTTTCTTATAGACAGAATTGCCTGTGCCTTTAGCATGGGTTTTGGCTGAAAAAAGGACCTTGGACCAGTTCATTTATTCAGTTTTCAGATATATAGACAAATGCATAAATAAGTAAATGAAGAGGATTAAGAGCTGGACAGCATTTAGGTAAGAGTGTTTTGTGAAGAGCACTGGGGTCCTGAGTGCCCATAGAAATCCCAGAAATCAAAGTAGAACTCTACACCCTAGCTATAATCCACGTGTATGATCAATGCCCAACTGCATCAGACTCATTTGGGTATAGTCCTACTACATCGTGCTAGAACACAAGAGAATCATAAATGTAAGAAAACTAATTATGACATAATCTCATAGCAGCCTTCCAAGTGCTCATGTTCCTACAATGGCTAGAGCTGGGGCTGCAAAAACATATTTTAATTTTTTTCTTTTGTTCCTTTGCACTGTTAGAATAAGATTTAAGGAGCCTCACATGCCACTAAAGCAATCTGAAAATAAAATAAATTGTTATAATACCAGTCTGACTTGAAGTTTGACGTGAATGATTTTTCAGCAGTTTTCATTTAGTCATTTCTTGTAAAGGCTGTGTACCTATCCTCTACCCCTTCATTGCCATCACACTATGACAGTTTATCCAAGTTTCTAGAATAACTCTGTACATAAAATTGCATATGCCTTGATGCTATCATATTGCTTACTGTTCATTACAAACCTCTTTAATATAATAAACATCTTCTTCTGATTGCCTTCATGTGTGTTATTATAATCTTTATTTCATGTTAAGTATTTGACTTGTCATCTATACTGTATATTTTGTTTTGCCTTTTTGGCTTTTCCCAGTTAGGGGTTGCCACAGCAGAACTCCGGTCCACTAATGATTGGCAGTCAATTTTTATGGTGCCAAGTTGACAGCCCGACACCTAACTTTCAGCAAAGGCACACCCATTCACACATGTCTTTCAGAGGCCACTCGACCACGGGGAGGACTTGCAGACTCCACACAGAAGGCACTCCAGCCAAGAATTGAACAGGAGAACCTCTTGCTGTGAGGTAACAACGCTACCGTTGTACCACCGTGGATCTATTACTACTCTGTATTTTATTTTGTACTTATACTTTTCTGGGGCTGAGCTTCACTGTACTTTATCTAGATCATTGTTCTACCCTCAGTTAACAAATGCTAAATGAAATAAAGTAAAACAAATAAATATTATGTCTATTGCCTGCTACCGCTAGTATCACAGTTTGCTTATGACATCAGTGTGCTGCTATGGAATTAATTATTGTACTATAAACAGGACGTTATGGGGTTGTGTTCTGGCAGGAAGGCATGCTGTCCAAAGAGTGGTAATCACAGTGCTAGACATTATCTCTTCGAGACACATGATGCTGATATGCCTGTTTGTTCACACTAAATATTCTGGTTAAGAAGCTTTTATCTCATGTTTCTCCTCTGATGCCCAGATGGCTGTATAGATACTTCAGATGTGACTAATAATGTGCTTAATCATTGTATGAGCCACTCTAATATATTTACACATTGTAGTTTGCATAACTGTACTGCATAGGACTGCATCTAAAACAGGCATTGTATGCCTAGTGTGCTTACTGGGTCATCCCAATCCAATATATATATATATATATATATATATATATATATATATATATATATATATATATATATAGATTTAAATATAGATATATATGTAATATACATATAAATAAATCAAATCAATGAATAGGTAAACAGAGAAATGGTCCTTTTTCATATATTGTCCTTTGCAGCAAATTAATGACAGATAACTGCAGAAATCTGTGAAATATAAAGTTACAAAGTTAAGATTATCTGAATCCAGTGATGTTTGAAACATTTTCAAGGGTTGTTAAACTACTGAAATTGACAATCTGAGGTTTATGTATTTCACTCATACCCCTGAGCACCTTTGTGACATTATAGTTAAAGTAAACTTGTTACTGGATACTGTTGGCATTTCCATACTTTTAAATTCTTTAAAATTTAAACTGTTAAAAATATGCACTGCTCTACTCTAGTAAATACATTATGAATGAAAAATGTTGTTATGGTCTCTGAAGCCATGAATGCTACTGCAAATTAAGCCTCTTTTCCTTCAACAGGGTAAAACGGGAAAATGCTTTCCCTAAAATCAAACTGTAATATCCTCCCCAGGTCTAAACCATACAGCTTATGTTTTGTCTTAGGAAACAAGTTATAACTCATCTCACAGATACCTTAAGTGCAAATATTATAATGACCCTGGTTAAATAACATAGCACCCCCATGCCTTGTCTTTATAATGCAATTATAGATCTACCACCTCTTTCTGTTAATGCCATCACAAAGGTGCCTAGTAGCCATTCTAATAGTAAATAATGTATATATAGTGTTATATTATAGCTATTACTAGTTACAATATAAACCAGACGGACTGCTGCCTTTATCCTGTATTGTATCATCCTATTTTTTTTGCTACTTTTAGAACAGTTCTAAAATCTTAAAACTATCCTCTAATATATGAAGCTATTAGAGCATTCCTGACTGCAGTTTTTTCTTTAATTCCTTTATAGTTGCTAGCCCATACGACTTGGGTCATGACTGAAAGGGGTCAATTTAACCAGCCCACTCTTCCAGTTGATATATGTAAAATAACTAAGCTTGTGTATTTATCTGATAATGTAGTTTTGTTGCAACTGACTCGCATTGACAGTTGTCTAACATTATTGTAGGTGAGTGTATATCCTAGCACAAGTGTTCTGATCTGATCTGTAACACTTTTGTTTAGTCCACAGCAGTAACTAAAGTGAACTACGTGACCTTTGATAGTAATACCTTGCTTGAGTTTCCTACATAACCAGTTAAATGGCAGCTCATTGCCTTGTATTCTTCCTGTCAGGCTGTCTTATACTGTGTGTGTGTGTGTGTGTGTGTGTGTGTGTGTGTGTGTGTGTGTGTGTGTGTGTGTGTGTGTGTGTGTGTGCGCGCGTGTGTGTTTGTAAACCTTTTGGAGCTGCAGCATTTAATGAAATGTATATATTATACATTATTTATGTATTTCTTAATTTTTCTGTAAGAAAGCAGTATCTTTTCCCTCATCCATTACTTGAGATCTGATGACTTAAGTAAGAGTCATGCTGAAAACATCCTGACAAAGAGCTCAGCTTTATCAGGCAGGAAACATTAGGCTTCAGTCACATCCTTCTTCTCCAGCAAACCATCTCCCATTCTCGACAGGCTGCAGGAAAACACACTTAAAAGGCAGCATTTCAGGACTCAGTACCCCCCAACACATACATCTGTAAGAGGGGGAGGGGGATAAGGATTTCTGCAAACTAAGATCAAGCTTCAGCTTTTTCAACCAAGGCAGAGACAAACAAATCCTTCTAAATGTAGATTAATTCATTTGGGAGTCATTATATTTGCAGTTCCTGGAATAGTAAAGGTCATAAGAAGAAGGATAAACACTGCAGAATGTGAGGAAATATAATAATGTTACATTTTGTAGCCATTTCTCTAGCTTTAATTTGTGGTTGTCATGTTTATTGTGATATAATGGTACTAAACTCTAAAGTACATGTGAATGCATACAACTTCTGGCTTCTAGAAGGTTATAATACCATCTAGCTGATGTCTTTCTCAGTTTTGAACCAGTAAGCAGACAATTAAATGCAGAATTGTCATCCCTGTATGAAGTACAGTATTGCATTTCATACAGATAGACAATACTTCTATAGGTATAAAGTCACTTAAAGAAACCTGATTTTCGTTTCTTTTTCATTTTTTTTACTTGAAATTGTTTTTAATTGTTTTATTTGGTTTTAAAAGCAATAGATAAACAAATAAATTATAAACAAATAATTATTTATAATAGGTCTACAGCTGATCGACGATACATCAAAGGATTTTTTCTATAACTGAAAAGTGACAATTCACAGCCTTCCTTGTATATTATCAGAACAGCGTGGTGATGTTTAATGTTTATGTCCCATACCTGGAAATTACCGTAACCTCCTCAATGAGAAAAACATTTTGATATAAGAAGTGTTCTGTTCCACAGCTGAGATATAGCACAGGTTCTCAGTAGCAGGTGATCTCTGGACAGAGAGCAGGCAATAATTAAAGCTAAGGAGAGCCACAGAGCTGAAAAAGCTATGCAGTTCATTCACTTCAGACTAGAAAAAAGGTCATGCTCCCCACTGCCAGTTCATTTTACAGGATTGTACAATAAGAGAACACAGAAAAGGTGCAAGGGTAGTAAACATCCTTTTAATTATGTAGCACAGCATCAGGGATGAGCAGCTTAGGCACCTGGCATTTTTAATCTTTCACTTTGTTTCATTTGGAGTAGTATCCAACTGTACCCAGCAACCTTGAATAGATTGTTTATTTACTCATTTGTTTACTCTGAAAGTAGATTTATCCGAGAGAACTCTTTTTCAATCATGACTCATAGGTTCATATGTGTGTCCTGGGCTAACTACCACTATGGCAAGAAATGCATCCCAAATCTCTAACAAGTTCTGGTACTCTTGGTTAGTGTAAGCAGGTGCTAAGGAGATGGCACAATTACAAGCAGAGGCCTAGAACTGAACCATTTAAAGGCTGCCTGTGTCCATTAGAGACATAGATTGCAAACCAAGGATACATTTCCTTATTCCCCATCCATTTGTCCAAGTTGCACTTGAATTGGCTTAGGGATGAAATCTGCTTCACATGGATGAGGAGCCTATTCCAGAGAAGGAGTAGTCTCTGGAATATATACCTTCTCTCCAGCAGGTCCTATTTATATCACAGGCAAGGTTTAAGTCTTTAGAATGGGTAATTCTGGTGAAGTTTGTTTTGTGGATATGCAGGGTTCCATCAGAGTGAGGTCTGATAATGCCTTGCATGCCAGGTATAGATCCCCCCTCAACATCCTCTAGGAAAAAGAATACAGGGATAGAGTTTTGATGCAGTCTGCATTGGGCATATTACTTATGCCCTGTATTCTTTTAATGATGAACCTCTGTGGATGTTCCAATTGTTGGATGCACTTGGTAAGGTACATACTAATGGGGGTATTGTACTCAGTGATAAATATGATGATTACCAAATACAGTGGAACAATGAACTCCTTGAGCCTAGATGCCATACTTTTATTTATAAGGTGCACAATATAGAATGATTTTGTCACTACCATAGACACATGATGGTCGAAGGCTAGATTATTGTCTATGTGTGTCCTCAAGTCCCTGACTACTGGATTGACTCTTAGGGGTGTGTTATCAATATGATAATTACCAGAGGAAGCTGACTCCCCAAAGGATATTATTATGCATTTCTTGGCATTTAGTTTTAGTCCATGGCTCTGACACCAGTTATTTGCCTGAGTCAGCCCTTCTTAGGTTCATAGGTTCATAGGTTTATACTAGGCTATCTGCCCTAAGGCATTTGTAAGCCTAGCCCAATGTTTTGTGGCTTACAGCCACCCCTTATATGAAAAAATACTGTGCCCATTAGTTTGTTGTGCCTCTGTCCAGCAGTTGGAGAACATTAGTGTCAGTGGGGGATTCTACGACTGCTCCTAATTTGCAATTATCTGCAAATATGATCAGCCAGTATCCCTTGATGTTGGCCTTGACTTCAAACAAATAGATGCCAAAAAGGAGTAGTCCCAGGACTGATCCCCATGGGACTCCACTAATGATTGGCCTCTTCATAGAAGTGGATTTCCCAGTTCTAACATCCTGGGTCCTGCCTGTGAACCAGCTAGTTATCCACTGAGGTACATATGGGTTTATACCTAACCTCTTGAGTTTGTCATCAATTCCTGAGCAGGGTATTATGTCAAATGCTTTAGCCAAGTCAATGAAGGCAGTGTGAACTGTTTTGCCCATCATCCATTGCTTTGGTGACCTTCTCAAAGAAGTGCACTGGATTGAGTAGGCATGAGCTGCCTTTGGTGGAACCAAACTGAGTTGGTCCCAGTGTCATGAAGTTTCTTATGTCATTATTAATCATTTCAGTGATAATCATTTCCATGGTTTAGCATATGAAACTATTGATACAAATGGGTCTCTAGTTTTCAGGGTTTGTAGATGACCCATCTTTGTGCAGATGGATGATGGTTGCTGTTTGCCATTTGTGAGACATAAAACCTGTTTCCAGGCTACAGTTAAATAGTGATTCTAGTAGGTCTGATCATGCTTCATGCAATTTAGAAGGCAGCCTTGCATATTGCCAGAGCCCATTGATGTGGCATTTTTCACCTTAGAGAGACAGCATTGAGGATATGTTCCTTAGTGATAGTAGAGGGAGCTATATTTGGTCTTTTTTCCTGAGGGGAGGATGGTGGGTGAGAGGTGTAAAGTTAGAAATTAATTTGTCTGCCAGTTGGTTTGCTATAACTTCTGGCTCAGTGTAGGTGGTTCCATTAACAATAAGCTCTGAACACAATTATGTATTGCCATTGAGGGTACAGACACAGATAAAGAATGCCTTGTGGTTGTATTTGCTTTGGGAGGCCAAATTTACCTCAAAATTAACTTTGGTAGACTTCAGTTGTTAAACACACCTGTGGTGGAGAAGCCAAGAATGAAAATAATATATAAAAGTGAGCCAGCAGTAAAATTCCAAAGTTTATTAAAGGTTATGCACTTTCCTTTCCATATGTTGGAACTTCTTCAATACAAAATCCATCCAGAACATACACATTATATAAAAAACTCTCATGTCACATGTATTTGAATATCTAACCAAACTCTAAAACCAATTAAAATCTAATAACAATTAGAAACAGTGTAATGCCTTAACTTTAAAATAGGATTGATAGAACAGGCTTCATTAATTCCTGGAAAAACAGTATTATTCAGCAAAATCTGCCATTTAAATTCACAGACTTCAAGGTGTTCCTTTCTTACCCTCCCCTGAAGATCCTGTTTTACCTGTTCAATAACTAAAATTTTAAATGATGATCACTAAAACAAGCTATATGCTTGTATAAAGCATTGGTGTCTGTCTTTTTCCTAATATCCAGGAGGTATTCATACACTATACAGTATTTAGGGAGATATTCTGAATTAGGTTGGACAGTAGCTAATATAGCAGCACTTACTGAAAAGAAAAATTAGCGTTATCATAAATGGCGACTAGTGGGGATTCACCGTAATGGCTACAACCTGACGATTTATGGATTAAGTATTTAGGGAGATATTAGGAATTAGGTTGAACAGTAGTTAATATAGCAGCACTTACTGAAAAAAAAAGAATTAGCATTGTCAAGAATGGTGACTAGTAGGGATTCACCTAAATGGCTACTACCTGGCTACTACTAGTGCTGATCTCACCACAGTTTCATGCTGCTGGGATACAATGCCCCTTTGCTTCCTCTTTCACCAGAAGCAAAACAGTAGCACTATTTCCAAGATGAGAAGCAGGCCACAGGCTCTTTGGTGGTCAATAGCCTTGTCCAAGATGACGCAGTGGTCTGTAGGCTTGTTGTAGCCTTTTTCTGGCAGATGGCTTGAATAACAACCAAATCAATCAGGAAGGACTCACACAGACATTCACTGCCCAGTCAAAGACAGTCAGGAGTCAGTGCCCTCTGCTCTTTCTCTCTCAGCAGGAGCAAAACAGTAGCACAAATTCCAAGTTGGCACCTATGAAGAAATTGTCAGGCTTTCTGATGATCAGCAATTGCCAGGAAATAATGTCCCTGTATTCTTTCTTTCGCCAGGCATAACAGAAGCACTAATCCCAAGATGACTACTGTGATGCAGAATGTGTGTTCTCTAATGATTGGTGGTCTTGGACCAGATACTTTAGATTTTAGTAAAGATATTAGTATATTTAGTATATATTTATATTTTATATATTTATATATTTTTGTTTTAGTATAATTAATATAGTTTAGATAGGATAGGACGCAGTGGTGCAGCAGTTAGCATTGTCGCCTCACAGCAAGAGGTTCTCCCATTCGATTCTCGGCTGGATCGCCTTCTGTGTGGAGTCTGCATGTACTCCCCACAGTTGAGTAACATTAAAGACATGCAGGTAGGTGCGTGCGTGAATGGGCATGCTTTCTTTGAAGGTTGGGTGTCGGGCTGGCAACTCGGCACCATAAAAATCCACTGCCAATCATTAGCAGACTGGCGTTCCGCTGTGGCGCCCCCTAACCGGGAAAAGCTGAAAGACTTTTAGTATAGTTTAGATAGGGTAGTTAATTTAACTTAGGGGAGGGTATTCTTTTCATAAATTAGTGTTGGTAAATGTCTCTGCACTATCTTGCTTGTATTGGGAGTAGTATTGTATTTGCTAGTTATGTTTATTCCTATACTTGTATGCCTTGTTTCACTTTCCTTTGTAATCTCAAGAACTGAGCTGATGCATGAAATTTCATTTAGGCTACATGTGTTTAGTTCTAAATGACAACATTTACTTTGACTTTAAAGGTAGGATGGAAAAAGTGGTTTAATATCCTAAGAGATGCAGTGTGTGAGCTAGATATCAAAGGGGCTAACTCAAGCTTTAGCAGCCTAAATGCTAATTTTAAAAGGGCAAGATAGTTTGCGTGGCGTGGGCACTTAATGTTTTGGCTCTAGGAATACAGTGAGAGGGCCAATGAATTTAAATAACTCAAGTAGAAGTGACTTTAAAAATATTTTTTTAATGTTGCTTACTGACAATAGCCAGTGAAAGAAGAGATGGAAGGAATTGTGTGGTCAAATTAGCATATAAGGGGTGGGCAACTACAGAGACACTGAACAGCAACAGGGTGAAATGGTGGAGAAAGTTTAATTTCTGTGACACACAAGAGAGACAACTGTGGTTTATTTCCTAGTTTAATAAACAAAATAGAAGAAAGCACTTATACAAATTGCAAGAAAGCAATATAAACAAAAACAAGCTAACCTTTCCCTCACAGCAGTCTGTGGGAGAGCCAGAGTGAGCTTTTCTAGTAAAACCTTGAAATTTTTCATTTTACCCCTTAATTACACGGTTTAGTTCCTAGCTTCTCCCTCATTTCACAGGTAATTAACCTTAAGTGGCCTCTTCTAATTCCTGTCTTACTCTCAAGAGCGACAGCTCTGGTTTCTTTCCTAGTTTATATATGCAATAGAATACAGAATACAATTAAAACACAGTGTAATGAAATACACCACAATATACATAATATAATAAAACAATAAAGCAATACAAATTACAAAAAAGCAATATAAACAAAACAAGCTAACCTTGGCGGAGTCTGAGTGAACTTTCCAGTAAAGTCTTAAAATACGTTATTTTACCTCTTAAATACAAGGTTTAGTTCTTATCTCCTCCCTCATTTCACAGGTAATTAACCTAATATCTGTGTGACTCACAGGCCGTGATTAGCTGCAATCATGTAAGCTAGCCAGTAGCAGTTGAATATGAGAGGTGAATAAATGTAGAGGTAATAAAGCTCTATATGCCTGAAAATATGTAAGAATATACAAGGTAAATTAAGTAGGATAATTTTGAAACTTAATAAGCTACCACTTGCATTCCCTGCTTGACTCACAGAACAGACTGCAGACTACTATATGCAAAATGGCAGGTAATGAATGCCCATGAAAAGTCAGAAAAAAAAAAAAAACGGTTAGAATGTGACAAATTCAACTTAATATAAAAACAGATTGGTGGGAACAACTGGTCTGGGTAGATCTCTGAACCACTATGAGGAGATCAGGTTCAACATCATGGCAGAACAGTCAGTCCACTCAATCATAAATTGTTAGCAGTTTGAGGGGTTTAAATGGTGATATCAGTATACCTCTCCATTATCCACCCATTACCTGGCTGATTTATAAGTAAACAGTTATTGTTTTACTGTGGTTTACTACATACACCCTGTTGTTTAAGAGCTAGGGAAGGATAGGGGAAGGACACATGCTTTAAACAGTCCACTTCATGCTAAGGTGCTTAACATTGTCACATTGTTGCCTCTTTAATATTTGCTAAAGGGGTTACTGTGCAATGGTTTCTTTGTGACAAACATCAGTCTTTTGCTTCTTTTTTTTTTTTTGCTTAGACCGATTAACTGTTTTTTGGCGGGGGGTTTGTATTTAACTATTTAGTCGCTGTGCTGTAAAGGGCCTTAACTTATTGCATATAGTGTCCTGAAATTCCTTGCTATAATTGTTACTGTTCTACAGCTGTTAGTAACTATGTAGAAAGACTGCTAAGCCTTTTTCCCCTCCCAAACAGCCAATCATCATCTCATCTCTGTGCCGTATGCTATGTTTGGTCTATCTTCCTCTCCTACTCACTGCTAGATTTGCCCCACCAGCATTGGGGCTGAGGATTATTAGAATGTCCATGGACCACATGTCATCTTTGCTGCTGTGGAGTGTTGTAATGACCTGCACTTATTCCCCTCCCTGCATTCATCCATTATGCTTAAGGGCTACTCCCCTGAATGGATTACACCTCCCCAAAGAGGCCCCTAAACAAACACCCTCCTGTCCTGGGATGGGTGCTCCCATTCCTTCCTGACAGCACTTCTGACATCCAAGCCACAAATCACATTCAGATCACCTGGGGCATTGTTAGGAATTAAGAGTGCTGCTCTGTGTTAGATGAAATCTCTAATGATTTTTTTAGTGAAGGTGGGTTAGTTAGGTAACAAATGCCTATCTGTGCAAAGGCTTGGTTGTGTACTGATTAAAACCATCTATCCTATGCTCATCTCATGACTGTTTCTTTCAGGCCCTCCATTACAACTACCACTATAATAAAAAATCACATTTACTGCCTCCCAGGGATTACCCTCCCCTGCAATGTTTAGAAAGCCTACTTCAGGGTACTCCAAAAAAAGACAAGACAAGGAGACAGAAAGGGGGCACTGTAATTATTTGTTGCACAGTAACTGCACTGCAGAATTATATATGCCAATCTAAAACAGACTGTTATATAAAATACTCCAAACATTAGAACTGTCTTTTATTTACATTGATTCAACTAAGCAGCTTTAGCATAAAGAAACAGCCTGTTTGGAACAGTTAGCAGACAGGGTAGATTTTAAGAACTATAAAACATTTGTAAATGCAATTTTACCTCCCCATTAGGTTCAGTTTCATTAAAGATTGACTTATTAATCAGTTTGTGGGGCCACTTGCTAGTGCAATATCATTACCTACCATAGAACTCTGTCCTCATTTAGATTTTTTTTATCTTAGCCCAAGCCTAATGGAAATAAGCCCACTTCACTCCCCTATGCTACCTCTATTCCCAATGTCCCCTGTGTAATTTCATGTATAGTGATATACCCCACCCACTAGCCATATCATGTCCTGTTTTTTCTTAGCCTAACCTTCCATTACATGTTCACTAATCAACTATTCCTTAAACCACTTCCCCATTACATCTTTTATTTAGCTGTTTTCCCAGCTACATCTCCTTGAGTACTGATAGAGCCCATCACAATATTTTCATCTTCTACTTAGCTTTGTAATCATAGTTTTACTTTACCCTTGCTGATTTCCTAGATAATACCAATAAATTAACCCACCCCTCTTGTAAATCACATTGTCTTCACCTCTTCCACAGACAATTGCTGTCTCCAGCTTTTCTCAAATTTTCTCATTGCCCATTTCTCTCTATTCACTCATATTCTGTTGCTGTTCAATGTCTGTGCTACCAAGAACATTAACAATGTTCTTAATTTACCTTTTGCTTCTTTTATATTGATTTCCATTGTTCAGTCTATTGGATAACCTCATGCGTTGCACCACCAATACAACTATATTGTTGGCATTCTAATATACTGTCCTCAGTCCCATTATCATCCCTGTCTAAACCCACACTTCTAGTTAGAATGAAATTACTGTCCCAATTACACCTACCAAACCACTTGGTAATGCCTCTAGAGTAAAAACAATAATCAAACTTTTTTTTTTTATTTTAATAACTGGGGACATACAACACAGTCCAGTATCTCACCATAATTTACCCACCATTCTCTTACCATCAGCTGCAAATTACTTGTCCACGGTGCACATGTTGCTGAATGATGTATTAACAATAAATTAGCACATTTAAAATCCTAGATCAGCAGATGCTGCACACACACACACACACACACACACACACACACACACACACACACACACACACACACACACACACACACACACACACACACACACACATCCTCAGTCAT